>NC_087212.1:69289112-69305765 GCF_015104395.2 Macrobrachium nipponense | reverse complement strand
GAAATTAGCAGGCTGTATCAAAACATCAACAAAAACTCATTATGCCTTGCTTGGCCATTTAGTTCTTATTACAAGGCACAGATTAACATTTTTAATATTACATAGCTATAATGCAGTGAAAGAAATCTAGAAACATCAAATTAGTGTCCAACATACACGATTTACCCTATTGACCTAATGGCCCTTGAACAATATTGTTTTAACCATTTTTTTCGTAGGCTGTCTTATCACAGCATTTCAAATTATTGTTTGCAGCAATAGTTATGGGTAAATATTAACATTTGTGTACAACTATCCCCCTTCCCCCTACCTGCTAAAACAAAGTCATTGTAAGTTAACTTTCAAACAATAAGGAACAACTTTATTTTATTAGATCCTTGTAGGGAATTATGTAAGCTTTGTAACGAGCCATCAGACAAGAAAATCCGTGCAATATTAAGCGAATAGTGGCGAAAAAACGTCACATACTGCAGCCTGCTGCATTGTTTGAGATGACGTGCGCCAGCCTATTCAGCTAGCGGCCGATGCGGCATCTAGGCTTTTATATCTGTGGGTACATTAGCTCCAAAATTCTTCAGTAGAGGGGCATATCTATATCTTTTAAAATAATTATTATATGGCAGTATATGCAGGATTTTCGTGTTATAAGTTTCTGTTGTGATAAAAGGTCGTTTTACCCGGTTTTAGTTTGTTGTCTGCTACAGTCAGAATATTTAAATTCCTTGCCTATATAGTATTCACAATCATATCTTATTCATTATCAATACATACGAGGATATATCTACCTAATGCTCTTGATACCATGGTTGTGAAAACTGATTTCTTAACTTTACTGCTTTGACCCCAAAGATGTGTAAATTCTGGCCTTCGCTGATGAGGGTAGGACCCTACCTACAATCACCTGTCGGGTGCAAATACTTGCGTTCCAACCGTTTGTACTCATGTTTTTATGTACTGCCTGCTAACAAATATATTAAGAGTTTCTATCACTTTGAAATTTAGTACCTCCTGAAGATGGCCGATTAAACCAGTCAGGATACACATGCACAAAAACACATGCATGTATGTAAGCATATGTACGTATATACATACTAGAGTATATATATGTAAGACATAGGGTTTTGATTAATAATATATTGTTCGTGCATTCTCTGTAACCTATGGAATGTGGAGAACAGTGCAGAGGTAACGACCTGAGAGTAGCTGATGAATGAGTTCTAGGGGATGGCGTGAGATAAAAGTGCTTAATTCAGGAAGTCAATGTACGACAGTTTATGAACTCTTCTCAAGTGCCTTTGGGAAACTAGATGCAGCTAGAACCGCGAGGCGCTAGCGAACTGTGCATTCGTATGTGCGTGTGCGCCTCTTCTATTCATAATGTATCACTAGCCAGTCTATGGAAGACTTGCACAGACATTCGGGGGAGGAAGGCGAAGCCATGATGGCAGATGCCAAAGTGTTTTTATTTATCAGTGAGTGATATTCCGGTTGGGAATGGGTAAGTGTTACCTTTACTTTAGCCAAAGGGATGGCTTGTTTGATATCTTGTAAGATGTTCCATTTTATTAACTTTGTCTTTAAACTTGTGTGTGTACTTACCGAGATGTGTTCTGTATCTTTGAACAGACGGATCTGGAATACCGGGGGACAGAGTTCCCAGGGAGAGGTGTGAACTTTTGGGTGACTTGACAATGTTAGTCTGTAAGACTGGATTACTTAGTTAATTGATTTAGTTATTCTTGTAAATAAACGTTATGTTATGATGCAACTCTCTCATTTTCATTACCTGTTAGAATGAAGAGAGAGAGAGAGAGAGAGAGAGAGAGAGGGTGATTCCTTGGAGAGAGAGAGAAAGAGAGAGAGCCTGTGTGTGTAATAGGGTGTGGGGGTCTGCCTTCCGTTTCGTGTCCACGCTTACCTTATGAATACTGGGGGTTCTTTCCCCCATGTTATATATATGATTATAATCATCTTTTAACACAATTTTTTTTTATCTTTTTTATCGCGCATCACCAAAGGTGAACAAATAAGCTTGGGTGTAGGTTCGGACCAGTCTTGTATTTATTTCTAATCCAATGATGTTAATGGCCTAGAAATAAAGTTGAAACTGGTCAGGACCTACACACAGTCTCATATTTTCAGTTCTATTGATGTGCAAAAATATCACTTAATATAATCATAATTACATATATATATATATATATATATATATAGTATATATATATATATATATATATATATATATATATATATATATATATACTATATATATATATATATATATATATATATATATATATATATATATATATATATATATATATAAATATATATACTTGCTATTGTCAAAATGCATTTTTCCCCTCTTTGACTGTATAAAGTATTGTGTGTAAGATTTAGCAACATTTTTTCAGATTCATAGATAGCTTAGAGATAGGATGTTTTAAATGTGTTCAGATTCGCATAACATATTGTAAAAAAATACATAACGTAGAATGTAGAGAGAGAATATCTTTGTCCGTTCAAAGCTAGAGTTGTTTTTCCTAATCTGTCAACACGTTTGATTAGGGACCTCGAGTCTTCATTATGTTTTGGAATTTTTTGTCATCATGTATGATAAGGGACTACTGCTTCGGTCGATCGAGTCGACTACGTGTCTTTTTTGAACAGACTGGTCTCGTACGAGTATGTCTTTGCCGAGTGCCACGTGCAGAATCCACATTTTGTATGTAAAGTTGCGTAAGATTTCGAAGCTTCTAAAAAGAATTATTGCCCAAAACGTTTTGTGTCATCTCCAGTCCAGCTTCCGTAAGGGAGAAGTTTTTCATTTGGCGGGGGCGTAGATTCTCAAAGTGATCACATATCTCTCTCTCTCTCTCTCTCCGTCGCATAGCACTTTTTATTTTAAAGTAACGTAACGATTTCGTACTTATTGAATGGTCACTCGTAACTTGTAAATTTCAGATTTGATGTTTCTTAGAGTTTACTTAGTGTTATTTAGTGTTTTTAGTGGAATCTGAACAAACGTTGTTGTAACGGCGCCTGGTTTTGTCAAAGTGTGAAACAAGCTGCAGCAAGAAAGAAAGAAATTGGTATACCAAAAAGGCAAAGTGTGTTATATTTTTATTAGTTGCAACTAATAAGTGATGGTTATAATGGTTTGGTAAAAACTGATAACTAATGGTTACAATGTTTTGAGTGAAAAGAATTACACTTTTACACATTGCAAATTTTTGTTTTGTGTTTATTCATTTGAAGTGATTTTTATGTTTTGTGCATTTGGTCATTTTCTTATTGAAGTGTGCCTTTTTATTTTATATTCTGTGTGATTAATACTTTTTGAAATTGTGATATTTTCCACATTTTTCTGTATTTTCAATTGCATTCACAATTTAACTGACTTAGTTATTTTCATTAATTAATCGTTGCACATTTAATTAAATTTAACACTTGTGAATTAATGTACATTTACTTAGAATTCTTTTCAAGTTTTATTGTTGTTTAGCACTTGTGAATTAATTTCCAAATTTCAATTAGTGCCTAACACTTTTGAATTTTGATTGAATAAATTTTCTTGAATTTTGTGATAAATTAATTTTGATTTAATTTTACTTAACTGATTCAAGAATTAATTAAACTTTATTTTGTTTTCAAGTAACAGTAATTTTCCCTGATATTGTGAATTTCACTTATAAATTTTGAGTTTAATAAAAAATTATTGTATTTAAAATTTTTATAAGTGTTTTCATTTCTAACCAGTATATTTGCATTTAATTATGATTATATTTTGATGTAACGGTAAAACAAAAATAGAGTAGGTAATCTTTGATCTGTTTTCCTTCAATTAACTTGAAGTGACTTAGAACCAGGGAAGTACTTAGACTTCTGAAATCAGGGAATACTTAATACTTTTGAAGGTGTTGATGGAGTGATGCCCTTTGATTAATTTAATTACTTACAAGATTACCTCACACCTGTTTTGATGAACTTAGTCTGATTTTCTGCAATACCGGTAAGTTGTTAAGGGATCACTGTTGCCTTTAGAGTATTCAGTCGTTTAGACTGTGATGAGGATTCAGGTGTCTGGCTTTTATGAGGTAACAATAAATGAATGGTAAGTGTAGTAACCAGATACTTGGCACTTCGTCACAATATATATGTATATATAGACATCAGAGGGTACCGAAACTCAGTAGATCAGTTAAGGAGTTTTATTATGAGATACGTTTCGTGTCATCCTGACACATCATCAGTCTGTAATTGTAAAATCAATTCGCATTTATAAAAAATATAATTAAAGTTTACATGCTATTTTAAAAGGAAAACATAAAATACTAAAGTTATTGATAAAAATTATTGTTAAAAGCTAAAAATACTAAAATTATTTACAAGGGGACATTAAAATTGTAGAAATTTAGGATTAAAAAGGAATATTAACCTTAATAAAGCGAAGGACAAGAAAGGAATGGCTGTAGGAGGACCGTCGTTTGCCCAGATCTCGACTATGCCAAGAAAAGCTGAGTAGAGGATTGACTAGAATTGAGGGAAGGAACGAGGTGACACCAACCCGTGAAGACGGCTTAATCCCTGTTATTTACAGAGGACTGAAGATGCTGAACCGCTACTTCATTGCTGTTCGGTGAGAAGTCGGAGTTGCAATGAAAGCGGAGCGCTTTTCAGTAATGAAAACACAGGGATTGTACTGCCGGAAGAACCGCTTCTCATGGGCTGAATCATCATCATCTTCTTCCCAGCTTTATCCAGGCATCTATATACTTGAAAGTAGAGCGGGCAGGGTGGGAACCGGCGATGTCTTCCGTTATACATCTACAATTCGGGATGAACAATGAACAATTGTACACCTACGAATACAAGATATATTTAGAAGACAAACTCAGATGTCTGAAGAAATTCTGCGTTATCGCAGCGGCAGGTGCAATGCAGCGGGAGACTAGGCTACAGACTTCCGTTACTGTGGGGTAAACAGAAAGATGATAGCGAGTCTAGTGAGATATCTCTGTCTGAAAATTCTCGCAATGTCAAAGGCGATGCAGTATAGATGGTCATTCACGTATGTGAGAACTTCCAGACCAACCAGAGACCTAAGTCTTGTGATTGGCTGGGCAGAGATTCGGTTCGGTAGTCAATCATCGCAGAGGAGAGAGACAAAATCCGACCTTACTATCTCGGAGAGCCAGCTGGTACTGGGCTGCAGCAGGCAGCCCATACACCACTAGCTCTCGCTCACCTCGTCATCCTGGGTTGCCAGGTATCCATTCCAAGAAGGAATGCGTTCGGCTAGAACCATCAAGTGCAAAAAAATACGCTCGAGCATTTGCATTTAATCGAAACGGATTTCAGTGAATGTAAACGCTGAGGTGTTGTTGTAACAATACCATAAGTATCTCAAAATCGAAACTGGTAACTCCTGGGAGGTTTGTAGGGCAGTCCTGAGTTGCAGTTCAATCAAGAAGATACTAGTCGTCTCGGTCACAACCCGTAGAGTTAACTACGTGCCTACACCTCGGACAATTCAACTGATAACAGAAGCATGTCGCGAGGGTAATATATGTAGTATATTTGTAGGTTCCTGTACATAGACCTCCATCCTAAATTCTCTTCCACTCGAGGAACAAGAATAAGGACTGGAAGCCGACACTCTTCATTCTCTAATGAAGAGAGCAAAGGAGAAGTTTTCCCGAAGGAAGACTTCTAAGGTGATAACAGGATACCGAAGACGATAGATCAAGCCAAACTGGATGTTCCCACCCATTCTTCTCTATCCCGGGGTTGGCCGCCTACTGAGGCGGCGGACCGTCAGGTCCATCCAGGATGAGCCCCTCCTGAGATATTCTTCCTTCAGCAGCAGTACTTCTCTTGAACGCTAGAAATTCAGGAATTCAAGCATTCGGCGAGATTCCCGATTATCGTAGTAACAATTATCTGGGATTCTCGTCTCGCCCACTCTGGACCATGGTTTCACCCAAAAGTTTGCCGATTGTAGAAGACCAGAACACTCGGAGAGTACTAGAAACTCCGAAGAATTCTAAGCGCTCGGCGAAACCCCCACCTAATTTGTCAGACGATCATCGGGTGGTGGTCCTCCTGATTCCCGTAGAAATAAAGGATAGGGCAAGATCCTTCCTCCCCTTCCCATCGCAGCCATAGGGAGAGAGGGAATGGAGGAGGAAGATTGGATACTCACTCGCCTTCCCAGCGGAACTGGCAGTCGGAGAAGCGAGTACGGGCAGCCATCATCGTGCGGTGATGGCCACTCAGAGTCTAGGAAAACGTTACTGTCTGGAGAGAACGTTTTCCTGAGGAGGGTTACGAACTTGTACTGTAGGCTAAACGTCTGCCGCCACCGTGACCGTCGTCTGGGTGGGGCTGAGCGAGCACCTGATAGGAGGGAGCCGATACCGTCCTCCGACACGTCCCAGTCCTCGTCGAGGTCAAAACCTCTCAAGAGGACAGAAGGGGGAGCCCACCCAGGTCTCTGTGTGTGTGGTCCTGCGGGACCGTCACTCTGAGAGTCTGGGAAGCGTCATTCGTCCTCGCCAGGCCCCCACGATCTCCTCCAACCAATTGAGCGAGGATCTGTTGGTCCCAAGACCGAACCAGGCTCGTGGCCAGACCGTAAGAAGTGCATTCATCACGCTCACTCCTGTTCGCCTCATTCCTCCCGGTGTAGCCTGAGTAGGTTGAAGGACAGTTGAGGGAGACCTGACGCTCCTACCCCTGCCAACTAGCAGAACCAGTAGGCTGAGAGGACTGCAGGCATCACCAACCCACGGTGGCGATCGAGCATCAGATCTGGACCAGTGGTCTTCTTGCGGAGAAACGCTGGACCAAGGAACGGAGTGTCAGTCTCTTGTAAGTCAGGGGAGCTGCTACAAGAGCTCCTCCCCTGCCTACCAGCAGAACCGGTAGGCTGGGAGGACTGTAGGCAATCACCAACCCACGGTGACGATCGAGCTGCCGGTCTGGACCAGCATTCTTCTTGCGTAGAAACGCTGGACCAAGGACGGAGCATCAGTCTCTTCAGGAGAGCTGCTATGAGTGCTCCTCCCCTGCCTACCAGCAGACCCGGTAGGCTGGGACGACTGCAGGCGATCACCAACCACAGTGGCGGTCGAGCTGCAGGTGTAGACCAGCGGTCTCCTTCCGGAGAAGCGCTGGACTGAGGACGGTAGCGTCGGTCTTGTGCGTCAGGGGAGCTGCTACCAGTCATGCGAGCCGTCCGGTCCCGGTGGAAGCGACGGTCGGGTGACTGGTAGTGTCCACTAACGCGGTGAGAGTGAGCACCGTCCTCTCGATGCGCCCAGGTGAGGCTGGCCCAAGTCCAGGCGAGGCTGGACCCGGTGGCCAGGGGGGGAGCCTCTTCCTAGCTCGCTACATTAACGGTCTGGTGGGAACGTCACGTTTCACCCTGGAACTGACAGATCGCCGCAAGAGCGATCGCTGGGCCTTGGTGGTGGGAGTCGCCTGAGCGACTGCCACCAGTCTTTCGCTCCGTGCCTGGGTCCTGTCGGCGAGCAGGCTTGGCTGCCTGGACCCTGGCTGCATGGTCACCCGCAGGCGACCATACACTAGCACCCTTAGAGGTCTTTGAGCGAGACTTCTTAGGGGGAGAGGAGGCTACCTTCTTCTTCGGCTTGGGGGCCTTGGAAGTCGAAGGGGAAGAGGCGGCAGAAGACGACGGCGACACCTTCCTCTTCTTCCTGGACTTGCTCTTCGCCAGTTTCCTCAGGACAACTTACAGGTCCTCCATCCAGGACGGAGTTGGGGCAGTTGCCAAAGCAACACGGCCCAACTGCACCTGTCTGGAGGGACCTGTGGGAGTAGCAGTGGAGAGAACTCTTCCTCGAGGAGGGCTACAAACTCTTACCTGGTAGGTGAAGCATCTGCCACCCCCGAGACTGGTCAGTCGTCTAGGTGGGGCTGAGTGTGCACCTGACAGGTGACAGCCGATACCGTCCTCCGACTCTTCCAAGTCCTTGTTGAGGCCGAAACCTCTCTGAAAGAAAAGGATTGATTAAAAGAGGGCTGGATGGCACGCCTCCACAGGTCTCTGCGTGCATGGACCCACGGGAACGTCACGTCAACCCTGGGCACTGGACGATTGCTGCGAGAGTCACCCAAGCAACTCCTACCATCTCCCGCTCCGTGCCTGGGTCTTAACATGGTGAGCGAACTCAGCAGTCTGGACCCTGGCTGCACGGTCACCCGTAGGTGACTGTACACTCGGTAATGCTCGTAAGCGGGCGGCAGAGACGGTTCCCGGTCCGGAGGTGGAACCTTCGGAACCAGGAGAGGAGATACCAGCGGTGGCCAGTACCTCCATGGTCCCCGTCTGCTTCCTCCCTGAGGAAGGAGAGACGGGCCCCGGGGAGGACCAGTGGAAGACCCACCTGTCTCACCAGAGCGAGACAGACCCTTAGAAGTCCCGTGACGAGACTTCTTAGGGGGGGGAAGACCACCTTCTCTTTTACAGCAAAGCCTGAAAAGTTGAAGGGGAGGAGGCATGAAGATATGATGATCTCGAAGAGGAGGATGACGACACTTGACGAGCTCTCTTCCTCTTCGGTTTCTCCTTCTGCCAGACTTCTACCATCAGGAGTAGATAAACCTCACAGGGCAGCGGGACAGCTTTGTCCAGTGACATAACTCCCGGGTAGTGGTGGTAATGAATATGATTATCAGCAGGGGATCAGTACACACACTCGAAGATCGGTATGCAACATGCTACGAGTCATAGGTACAATTCCAAGGTTAGGATAACCAATGCAAAGAGCATCCAACCAATACTGCTGAAAACACAATCACCAATAGTCTGTAAAATAAGGAAAAAATATTAAAGTAATGAGGATACTCCTCACCCATCCAAGGGCACCGCCCTCTGAAGTGAGAGATCCCCCAACATCAACACCGCACGCCCATCCTTCTACCTTCCTCCGATTAGTAAAGTGAATTAAGAAGGAAGAAAAGGAAAAAAGAAATTACCATAACAACAAAACACGGACAAACCTTTGAAGTTCCCTCGGTAATTCCCAAACATAAGCGTAATTTCCGGATGAATTAAATGTCCCATTACAGGATCAATATCACTTACGTTAAAACATGTCTCATCCTCACGATAATACATATCTCGTCCTCATGCAGGTCTGAAGCCAGTGTTAAAGGTGAAAGAATGTAAAAATAAAAAATTGGTAAATAATATGTTGGCATACCTTAGCCGCCAACTCTTAACACCAGTAGAGGGGCAGTTACAAAGGCTATCACAAAAAGTGGGTTTGTATATTAATTGAAAAACCAAGGACAAACCTTTGTTAGTATTAATATCAAACACCGTATATGCATAATTATTTAAAAACAAAAAATAAACCAAAAGGATCCCACCGGGAAAAAAGATCAAACGACCAGTCAGCCGGGACGCACAAACACGTCTTCATCGGAAGACTGCCGAAAGCAAAGTGGAGTGTTTACATCCGGCAGGCCCATGGTAGTTACTGCCTAACCACCTTGTTCAAGATTCAACTGCCGTAATTTCAGCTACGCCGTAAGTACATTCCTATTGTTAAAAGACCGAGGGTTTGTATTACGTATCGAAACAATTGTATTTTTCCTAACTATACAAACCTGAGGTCCTTTACATAAGGAATAACTATTCGGAGCCAGCTGGAACAGTCGTGAGATTTCTAACAAGGTAAGTTTGGTTAGTAACTGCTTGTCCGATGGTCGGGGAGTCCCGCCCGACTGGAGGTAAACATATCACTTTGCTTTAGGCTCAGGAACAGAGTGAGGGGTGGCATGAGGTGGGACTATGTGTAAAGGACCTCAGGTTTGTATAATTAGGAAAAATACAATTTAAGTCAGAATTGTGATTTGTTCAGACACGTAATACAAACCCTTGGTCCTTTACATAAGGAAGACTCGCTTATTGGTGGGTGGAATCTGAGTCTTGTGAGCAGACTGGTGTTCGCCCAACCTAGGTTCCCTCCCTGGTCGTAAGAGCACAAGGGGGGAACCTAGCCTCTGTCCAACTGATCGGAGTGTGCACTGCAAGATTCAGTGGTCAGACCTCTGGACCAATTCATAAGATGAGGCAAGCGTGCCTCTTGTGAATAGTAAGCAAGAACTAGGTCCTATGTTAAGAGCCAAATATTAAGTATTGGGTTTGTCTCTCACTGGTGTCCGCTTCCCCCGTTGTTAAGAGACAGATAAGCGCTTCTATCCCTAATGAAAGGGATAGAATGGAGCTCGGTTATGTAGCTTACCTGCATCGTCATCCTGTCCAGCGTGGTGATGACCGCTACCCTCTGCCTGCAGGGAAAGGGAAGAACAAGAGGAAGAGAAGCCAGTCACTCTCATATTCACTCTTCCATCATGAGATGCTACCTTGTCCGGTAAAGAAGCGGTAAGCTACACAACTTGTTGAGCAGCCACCACCGGTCCCAAGGAAAATGTGTCCAAGGACCTGTGGGGAATATCCCAAAGGTAGAAGGAGGTGAAGGTGGTCTGGTTGGCCGAAACCCCTGCCTTCAGTAGCTGTGCCACGGACAAGGTCTTGCGGAATGCAAGGGTTGGACCAATGCCTCTGACTTCGTGGGTTCTCGGACGAAGGGTACTGATGTCGGCACTCCTGTCTGAGTTGTATGCCTTCCAGATTACCTCACGAAGCCAGAAAGAAGTAGTGTTCTTGGACACTTCTTTCTTGGTAACCCTGGTGCTAACTAAGAGGCGTCGACACTCAGGCCTGAGGTGTCGAGTTTTCTTCAGATAGCGCTGTAGCACCCTCACAGGACAAAGCAGCATCTCATCTGCATCATTATCCGTTAAGTCTTCCAGGGAGGGGATCGTGAAGGACTTGAACCTGGCGTCAGGGACTGAAGGGTTCTGAGTCTTCGCTACAAAGTCTGGGACGAAATAGAGCGTAACTGATCCCCATGACCTCAAGTGTTTAACATTGAAGGAAAGACCGTGGAGTGGAGTCTCCTACTCTCTTTGCCGATGCCAGGGCCAGCAGAAAGACGGTCTTGAGGGTCAGATCCCTGTCTGACGACTCTCGGAGCGGCTCGTAGGGTCTGCAAGTCAAGCTCCTAAGGACGAGAGTCACATCCCACCCAGGGGGCCTGAGTTCCCTGGGCAAGACCTCTCGAAGCTCCTCATTAGAAGTGATATTTCCATGGAGGTGGACATAGCGACTCCTCGCAGTTTAAGGACTAGGGCCACGTCTGGGTGTAGAGACCGTTCGGTCCCAATCACCTGATTCCAACGGCTGAGCTTGTCTGCCACTACATTCCTCTTGCCTGGGATGTATCTGGCTGACTGCTCTACCGAGTGAGCTACGGCCCACTCGTGCACCTGTATTGTCAACTGATGCAACAGGAGGGACACTAGGCCCACCGTGCCACTACCGTGGTGTTGTTGCTCATCGACACCACTGAGTGTCCCATCACTCGTTTCCGGAACTCTTGGAGTGCGAGGAATGCAGCCTTGAGTTCCAGGAAGTTGATGTGAAGGTGCCTGTCGTGATGGTTCCACTCCTGCAACCAGCAACCCTTCCAGGTGTGCGCGCCAACCCTCAGTCGATGCGTCTGAGAACAGCAGCATCTCCGGAGGGGGAGTGTGCAGGGGCACTCCTATTACAAGGTTCCTGTTGTCTAGCCACCAGGCCAGGTCCTCCCTTACTTCCTCCGAGAGAGGAACCAGGAAGGATTGTGGATACTGTGCCTGTGACCAGCACTCCTTTAGTCTCCACCGAAGAGACCGCAGGTGAAGATGCCCGTGAAGGACTAACTTCTCCAGTGACAACAGGTGACCGATCACGACTTGCCACTGCTGAGTTGACTGTTCCTGTCGAGACGGTTCTTTATCCTCTGCTTGGGCTCGAGATCTGACTTCTCGATGTTCACCATGATCCCCAGATTGCGACATAAGTCGAGGAGTCGATCTCTGTCCTATAGCAACTGCGAGCGGGAGCTCGCCAGGACCAACCAATTGTCGAGATACCTCATCAGATGTATCCCAACCGAATGGGCCCTAGCGTTTCCCTCTTTGGCTTCCGCTTGGCAGGTCTCCCACGGGAGTATGAGGCTTGGGAGGAGGGCTGAAGCTCACTCCTCGAAGCAAAAGTCGAAGGCTGGGTCTTTCCTCGCGACCTCGATGGTGCTAGCGTCTTGGAAGCGGAGGAAGAACTAGCCAAGCTCCGAGGCTTGGTTGCAGTTGATCGAGACTGCCTGGTGTACTAGGCAGTCACTGTCCTCAGTGCGACACTTTTCCACTGCAGCGTCCACCATCTCTCTGGGAAGAGAGAGGAAGAACCCAGCAACGGTCCGTTTCGTAGACCCAACGTCACCTCTCAACCGGCCGCTCTGGTTACCTGATCCAGGACAAAAGTCCCATCGTCCCAGGACCAGGTTGGCCCACAGGTTGGCCGTCTGGTGGGCGTGGTAGGAGATGGCCCTACCTCCAGACTGGCACAGTCTCCCGAATGCCGAGTCTTCCTCAGGAACGATAGCTCCCGAGGAGGCTGCGACTCTGGATACCGTGAGGGACCACAGATCCAGCCTGGAAGGCTGCCATGGTAGTCGCTTCCAGGCCTGATGCCTCTAGCTGTGAAAACCAGAGGTTCTCAGCCAGCAGGTGATGGAGAGGCACCCCCGGAGTAAGCCTAGCTATCTCCAGGTCAACCTGCTTGATTGGCAACGGTCCACTGATGGCACATAGAAACACCGCTGGCGAGGCAGAGGAGGGGGAAGCAGCTTCTCCGACCTGCTGGACCTAAGCGAACCCTCCTGTCCTGAGACGAGAGCCTTAACCTGGCCCAGCACACCGTAGGCCAAGGTGGATCAGGGTAAGCCTACCGTCGCACTGGGTTCCTTCTTGGGACCCCAGAATGACCCCAACCTCGATGGAGGTTTGGAGGGAACAACCAACGATCCTTCCCTGAGGTCGTTGTACTGACGAATCAGCGCAATAACCTCTGCGAAGGACCTCTGTATCTTGGGGGTGATCGCATCCTGAGGCGATGGACCGTCAAATCCATAGAAGCTGATCCCCTCCCGAGACACTCTTCCTTCAGGAGGAAGAACCTTGCCAGACCCCTCGTGGTCTCCTCCAACCACTTGTGCATACAGCTTGCCAGGTCCAAGGACCGAGCCAGGATTGTAGGCTCTCATGGCGGGACCGTGGGGAACGCACTCCTCACGGTCACCCCTGCTTGCCTCGCTCCTCCTGGTGTAACCCAAGGAGGTTGAAGGGACAGGTGAGGTAGACCTGATGCTCCTACCCTGCCTACCAGCAGAGCTGGTGGGCTGGGAGGACTGCAGGCGATCGCCAACCCGCGGTGGCAATCGAGCTGCAGGTCTGGACCAGCGGTCTACATGTGGAGAAGTGCTGGACCGAGGACGGTAGCGTCGGTCTTGTGCGTCAGGGGAGCTGCTAACAGTCGTGTGAGCCGTCTGGTCCCAGTGGGAGCGACGGTCGGGTGACTGGTAGTGTCCACTGACGCGGTGAGAGCGAGCACCATCCTCTTGACGCGCCACGGTACCTGGTCCAGCCGAGGCTGAACCTGGTGACCGGGAGGACCTCTTCCCAGTCTCGACATGTGGATGGTCAGTTGGGACCGTCATGTCAACCCTGGGAACCGGGGGATTGCTACGAGAGCGATCGCCGGCCTGGCGAGAGTCACCTGAACAACTCTTGCCAGCCTTCCGCTCCGTGCCTGGGTCCTGATGGTGAGCATGCTCAACGGTCTGGACCCTGGCTGCACAGTCACCAGGAGGTGAACGTACACTCAGTGAGGCTCGCTCACGAGCGGCTGAGATGGTTCCTGGTCCGGAGGTGGAACCTCTGGAGCCAGGAGCAGAGGTACTAGCAGTAGCTGGTACCCCTACGGTCCCCGTCTCCTTCCCTGGGGAAGGAGTGATGGGCCCCGTTCCTGAATGGGAGGACCAGCGGAAAACCCACCTGTCCCGCCGGAGCGGGACAGACCCTTAGAAGTCTCTGTGCAAGACTTCTTGGGGGGGGGTGAGGCCACCTTCTTCCTCGGCCGGGGGGCCTTGGAAGTTGAAGGGAAAGAGGCGGCAGAAGACGACGACACATCTTCCTCTTCTTCATGGACTTCTTCGCCAACTTCCTCAGGACAACCGACAGGTCCTCCACCTGTCCGGAGGAACCTGTGGAAGGAGCAGCACTACCACGGGCAGCATTGGAGACAGCAGCAACAGCCACAGGAACCGGTGGGCGGTCAAGCAGGGAGCTCTTCGGGCACTCAAAGTCAGGGGGTGGGGCGAGGACAGGAAACCCCGGCGGCGGAGGAACCATCTCCTTCCGCAGCACGTATGTCAGCGTGGCTTGTACAGCGGCTGAAGGGGTCACCGACGTCACATACTGCGTGTACACCAGGTGCAGCGGGGCGGTATACCCTGGTGTTGAGTGTGTGGTTGTCGTCATCGTAACCACCCCATGCATCACTGGGGCCATAGCCAGATGTAGTAACAGCCCCTGGATACTGGGAGTGCCCAGAAGACTCAGCAAGTGCCACACCTGCTGAAGGTCTACACCCGTAGCGGCAGACACACCTAGGGAAGCAACAGTCGGGTTAAGAAGGTGGTGCCCATTCGCTCAGAGGGGGAAAGTTCCCACCCTGAACGAACCGAAGTACAACTCCAAGTTGGGGTGCCGAGTTCCTTCCTCTGTGCTCAACAGATCGAGCGAAGAGGCGGAACAGGGCACCTCCTCCGAAGGGGAAATAGCCATACGAGGGAGCTGGCTAGGAGGGAGGAAGGAAGACGACGTGTCTGTCACCAGAGGTGTCGAGGGAGAGCTTTCCAACGACACCTTTGGGACTTTACGTGGTTTCCTCCTCCTCTCATAGAACTCCCTCTGCTCCTCCGACCAGGAAACACAAAAATCACACGGTACAGCCCAAGAGCATTAACGCCCTCGGCACCGTGTACATAAAAAATGAGGGTCCACGTGTCACTGGACCTAAATGCCCTACTCCTTACGCCCTCCCCACCAGGGAGGGCACTCTCCGGCTGGATGGGGTGAGGGGGGTTCTCCACTTCGTGGGCTTGCACAATTCGGCACACTCTCCGGCTGGATGGGGGTGAGGGGGGTTCTCCACTTCGTGGGCTTGCACAATTCAGCAATCCAAAACCACAAAAATGACAATTTGTCGAAAATTGCATTTTTCCTAACTATATAAACCTGAGGTCCTTTAACAATAGGAAGTAGCTAGCGGCAGCTGGAACGGTCGTAAGCTTCGAACAAGGGGAGAACGGTAGTTAACTGCTTGTCCGACAGTAAACAAATCACTTTTGCTTTTGGCCCATGCAAAATACGCAGAGTGAGGGGTGGCATGAGGAGGGACTATATGTAAAGGACCTCAGGTTTGTATAGTTAGGAAAAATGCAATTTCGACAAATTGTCATTTGTTCCGATACGTAATACAAACCATCGGTCCTTTAACAATAGGAAGACTCACTTCTTGGTGGGAGGAATCTGAGTCTTTGGTGAACAGACTGGTTGTTCGTCCATCCCTGGAATGCCTCCCTGGTCGTAAGAGCGAGGGAGGGATCCAAGCCTCTGTCCGATTGATCGGGGTGTGCACCGCAGGATCAATGGTCAGCCTCTGGCCAAGTACTAAGAGAGAGGCAAGCGTATCTCTTCGTACTAGCAAGCAAGAACTTGTTCCTGTTTGCAAGAGACAATCATAAAATTATCGGTTGTCTCAAGCTGGCGTCCACTTCCTCCCCCTTGTTGGAGGAAGTGGTGGATATACGCTCCTATCCCTAGTGAAAGGGATAGGATGGGGCTCTGTTGAGTAGCTCACCTGCATCTTGTCCTTATCCAGCAGGGTGACGACCGTGTCCCTCTACCCATAGGTATGAGAAGAAAAAGATGGGAAGAGGAGCCAGTCACACTCTCATTCACTCATCCTTTCTTACGGTCACACCAGGACTCGATGCTGTTCAGCCTGCGAGGGTCTGGGTTCGCTACACACGTGTTGAGCAGCCACCACGGGTCCAAAGGAAAAAGATCCAAGGACCTGTGGGCAATATCCCGAAGGTAGAAGGAGGTGCATGTGGTCTGGTTGGACCAGACCCCTGCCTTCAGTACCTGCGCCACGGAGAAGTTCTTGCGGACAAAGCAGCATCTCCTTCGCATCGAAGGCGGTGAAGTCCATTAGGGAGGGGATTGTGAACGACTCGAACCGATCGTCAGGGACCGAAGGGTTCTGAAGAAGTCTTCGCTACGAAGTTCGGTACGAAATCGAGCGTCACGGATCCCCATCCCCTGGATGCTTGACTTCACAGGAGAAGTCATGCAGTTTCCTCAGAGGAAAAGAAGGGAATAGTCGCATGACCTATCCCTCTTCTCGACTTTGGTGATGTCCAGTACCCATACTGGTCGGTCCGTCTGCAACGAAGTCTCTCGCATCCTCCTATCCCCATGCAGCGAAGTTCTCGGTAGTGGATAGGACACCGACACTCCATGGTAGGTGTCGATGGTATGGGTACTGTGACAAGCTATTAAGACGAAGTACTGATTGCTCTGTAACAACCGAACTAAGTCAACAGCGTAGTTCGTAACTGACTCGGGCGCTCTGACAGCTGCCGACTGACTGCGTTCGGTAGGAGGCAA
>NC_087212.1:69259112-69284112 GCF_015104395.2 Macrobrachium nipponense | reverse complement strand
AAGAACTCAAATGCACTAGTCTTCAGGTACAACAATTAAAGAAAAGTGAAATAAAATAACTTTCTTATAATTTAGTATTTATTCATCAAAAAAACAATACTGTACATCACTCACGACTATTTACACTTATGAGGCATAATATTCTTTAAGTTCAGGATCTGTCGGTTTCAGGATAACTTTGTCAACGCAGATTAACAATCCATCCAGTTCCAAGCCGAAGAAAACCTGACGAGGGTCCTTCCGTTCAAGCAACATATCTTTGTCAGGGGAATCATTTACATCTGGCAGCTTGTAACCGTACTTCTGTAAGCCAAAGTTTTAAACTTAAAATGTTGAAAAGGATAAGCTGTAAATAATTCTTATGTAAGGTACATACAGACCTCTTTATTTTTCCTTATGGTTAATGCCTGGAAAGTGTGATGGGTCTAGTGGTAAGGTAATTAATCTTCAGCTACTCTCTTGGGTAATTACTATTAGTTTTGTAGTACAAAACCCATTACAGAAAGCATAATCAGCTTTGTTCTATGTAAACAGATCCTATCTACAATGCGTAGAAGAGCTGCAAAAAGAAAGATAATCAAACTGTCAGGCTTTCCCAATGTATCAAACCGGTGAGACCTCTGCTTATTCCTTTTCCTCAGTCTCAATGGCTTTTTATCACTTTGTTGGGTCTGTGGTATCCTGTACCAATCCCTGTGCCTCAGTCTGCATGCTGCCTTCAAGTCATAATGGTATCTTTGTTACTAAAACTCCAATCTCAATTTCTAGACATACATGGGTTACAATACCTTGTACACTAATCTTGGCTTCCTGAAGATGTCATTGAAAAGGTGCTTGCTCTTTATGTGTGTGTGTTAACCTTCAGGCCTTCTGTGCCATGCAATAAGGATTAAACTGGCATCTTCAATGGCGATAATGGATTATACAGAACCACGCTGTCTCTGTGTTGGTTAACCTTTTGGGAGGACTGGGCCTTTTGCCCCTTGGGTTCTGTTTGGGTTGGTCATGACACTTTTATTCTACCAAAGTGGCTTGGCAGAGTTACTGGCATAGCACGTCGCCAATGTTGGTGTCCACGGTTACAATTTTGTCTTGTACCAGGGCTCAGTCCTCAAAAGCCATAGGCCATCAGGATCCTCCCTCTTAGAGCACCCTTCACGATCCTAATTGACAGCCATTCCAGGAAAGCTAACGGCATGATTGCTTTCATTCCAGTAGCGTGCATGTTCCTGGTATCCCTGGTACTTCAATTTCTGTCAAGAGCACAATGTCCCTTTTCTTGGAGTACTGAAATAGAGCACTGGGGCTGGGTTTTTTATAGGCAGCAAATCTTTTATTGATTCCCTTACCTTTATGATCTACTGCATCAAGATTGTGGCCTTCTTCTCTTGTGTAGCCTTCTGTGACAAGGAAAGAACAAGTTCAAGTTTCTTTGCTTGTCGGTGATTAAGATCTTTGCTCGCAGTAGGGTAAAAGGTCACCGTTTTGCACTAATTCATCCTGTACTATGTTCGTGACATTTTGCATTTTTTGGGGTTTCTTCAATATGATCACTTATTGTTGGTTCCTTCCTTTAGCATGATTCCTTCACTCATGCAATGGGTTGCATGAGTGAGGACGCCCTGGCTGAGTCTATTTAGTGTTGCTGATTGACAGACTCCCTTAGTTCTGTTCTACTGAACTGGGCTCAAGCTGTGTGGTCTGCTCTCCTCTCTGTGTATATGTGCCCTTTCATGGTTTCTGATTTTTGTTTTCATTGTTCCAGGTTGTGATTTCTATTGCAATTTATTTCTGAAGTTACCTACTACAATATTAATTGGTCACTGAATTTCCTCAAGGGCCAATTATCAGGTGTACCTTAGGGAGGATGACTCTCCTTAGTCATGACAGTGGCTGCTGCATGGATGACAAATTCTCTCACTTTGCCCTTTACCTCTTTCCATGGTTTGTGTGAGGTATTGGGTTATTGTCTGTCCAGTCTTTGGTTCCCTTTGAATCTTGTTGCACATACTTCAAGGGCCTTTGTATGTTAAGACCTCAGGTTTGTTAGTTATGAAAAATTACAAATATTTTAATCAATTGTATTTTTCATAATTACCAAACCTGAGGTCTTAACATTAGGATAAATCTTCTAGTGCCAGTTGAAAAACAGGTAAAGTTAAAAAACAATTGTGTACACAAGGAAATAATGGCATTTGTGCTTGATCACGCACTATGTGGGAGCGCCCACAATCCCTTTGACATCTCGTGACCGCACTAATTACTTTCTTACTGCCTTTAAGAGAGGACGTGCTTTGCTCTCTGTACTTTTTAAAGACAGTTTCGTTTGCCAAACTGATTACAAATTTGTCATTTGTTCATATAAGAAATGAACCCTCAGTCTCAACATTAGGACGGACTTATACACTTGGTGGGAGGTAAGTACTGTTAACCAACTGGAGGTTTGCCACCTTTGATCAATTTCCCGAATAAAAGAATTCTAAGAAAACTGACCACTTTTTCAGAATCTAAGATATATATGAATGTCAGATTTAGACTTCAGGGTTTCCATAGAATGTCATAGTTCATTGCACCAAAACCATAAAAAGAAAAGAAATTTCATAACTTAAGGCGAACATGAATAATAATAAAAAAACAAATAAATCATCCTGCATATATGTCCACAAAAATACACCTATGTAAAAGCAAGCCACTGATGGAAAAAAAACTATACAGTATCATATATGGAAAAAATAAAAAACCACAATACATACATGAAACTGCTGGTAAAAAAACTATGAAATAGGTGAAAACTCCACTCTCTCATCAAGAGAAAAAAATGTAAGGGGAATACCCCCCCACCCGACTCATTCACTTGAAACTAATGCTTTTCTCCTATTCAGATTATAATCTTAACTATAGATGACTTTCCAAATTCCATTGTACTATGAAAATGGGTCCTTCAACTAGACCACCAGGTCAAGTTTCCAGATTAATACACAACCAGTGAATGGGGGAAGGCTTTATCAAAGAAAAAAACAAATTGAAAAAAATGTAAAATGAGTCTCCACTGGTTTTAATAATGTAAGTTTATGGAACCACAGCAGTGACACTGTTCTCCTACGAAATAATCCCAAAATGATATTGTTATTTTACAATAAAGTTTTGTACATACTTACGTGGCAGACATATACTTAGCTTACGTCTCTGACGTCACGACAGAATTCAAAACTCGCGGCAAACGCGACAGGTAGGTCAGGTGATCTACTTACCCGCCGCTGGGAAGTGGGGTGTAAGAACCAACATACCTTTCTTGCCAGATTTTTTCTCTCTATACCTGTCTCCTGAGGGGAGGCTGGGCGGGCCATCAATCGTATATGTCTGCCAGGTAAGTATGTACAAAACTTTAATTGTTTTTTTAAATCAACAATATCATTGTTTTTGTACATGAACTTTCTTTCCTGTCAGACATATACTTAGCTGATTGACACCCTTGGTTGGAGGTACAAGACAGAAAATAACAAAGAAAAGGTAACAACACCTGTTGTAGGATAAAAATAACCTTGGTTCTTACCTGTTTAGGCTGAAGACTTCATAGATACTGTCTATTAGTCTGCATAGCCATAAGAGCTACAGCAGATGAGGGCGTGACCTACAGCTGAAAGACTCTTTGGGTCTACTAACGGGACTTGATATCCGCTTACTTAGTAGAATCCAAGTCGGATCATGTCAATGGGGGTTCGCCCTCTTCTATGACAGAACCTGTCCACTACCAACGCAGGGAGCTTCACCAAATCCGATCACCTAACCAAACTAAAGTTATTTTAGTATTTACGAAACGAAAAAAGATGCCTACCTGCATCATTTTTCATACAACCATATGAACTCAATTACCAAAAACAAGGAAAAAACTACTAAGGATATTCCAGCTCCCTGCCCCAGCACCGAATCCGCCGATACGTACGGGCCTAATGCGAAGCACTCGTCATACGTAATACTGACGTCTTTTTAGGTAGTGGTTGGCGAATAATGAATTACATCTCCAGAATGTAGTTTTCATCAGATTCTGAAGAGACATATTCTTATTAAAGGCCAAGGAAGTGCAATGGCTCTCACTTCATGAGCCTTGACTTTTAGGAGCTTGAAATGTTCTTCATTACAAGATCTATGTGCTTCTTCACAAGACTTCTAATGAAGAAAGACAGCGCATTTTTTGACAATGGTCTGCTGGGGTCCTTTACAGAGCACCATGTCTGTCCTCAATGCCCTTAAGGGTTTTCTTCTTCGAAGGTAGTATCTTAAACTCCTAACAGGGCAAAGAGTTCTTTCAGGTTCTTCCCCTACTAGGGCAGATAATCCACGAACCTCAAAGCTCCTTGGCCAAGGATTTGAGGGGTTCTCATTCTTTGCTAAAAACGAAGGAAGGAAGGAACAAACCACGGAATCTCCTTTGAAACCTACCCTTCCTTCTAGGGCATGAATCTCACTAACCCTTTTAGCGGATGCTAGAGCCATGAGAAAGAGAGCTTTCCTCGTAAGATCTTTGAAGGAGGCTAAATGTGGTGGCTCAAACCTAGAGGACCTCAGGAAACGAAGAACCACGTCCAGATTCCAACTTGGAACTTCGTTCGAAGTTTTCTTGGAAGTTTCGAAAGATCTTAATAGATCATGCAGATCTTTGTTATTCGAAAGATCTAAGTTCCTATGTCTGAACACTGCAGCCAGCATCTCCGGTATCCTTTGATAGTAGATACTGCCAAACCGCATTTTTCTCTGAGGAAAACTAGGAAATCTGCTATCTGAGTCACAGAGGTACTGGAAGAGGAAAACTTCTGGTTCCTGCACCACCGGCGAAAGACGTCCCACTTCGACTGGTAGACTTTAAGGGTCGAAGGTCTTCTAGCTGAGGCGATAGCCTTAGCAGCTTTTGTCGAAAACCCCTTCGCTCTGACAAGACTTTTGACAGTCGAAAGCCAGTCAGATTGAGAGCGGGGAGGTTTCTGTGATACCTGTCGAAGTGGGGTTGTTTGAGCAAATCTTGTCTTTGTGGAAGTGCTCTTGGAAAGTCCACCAACCATTCCAGTACCTCTGTGAACCAATCTTGGGCGGGCCAGAACGGAGCTACTAGCGTCATTCTTGTCATCTCCGAGATAGCAAATTTCTTGAGGGTTTGTCCCAGTTGTGTGGGATGCTGCCACATACATCCATGCAAGAAATGGAATGAAGGGGTGACAAATCAAACCCGTAGATTCTTTAAAATCTTGTAATGAAGATAAACAAGACATCAAGACGACAGTAGCGGGAAGCAGGTCCGCGCTTGTCACTACAATGACCACTGGACAGTGACTGACTATGCAGTTATGGCGGAAATAAAGGCAGTGTTGACACAATCTAATTACATTGTTGCCACGATGCATAATGAAATAGTGGTCTCACAGTATGTGCAATGGGAAATATACATGGAAACATAAATATAATTCCTCTATAGAATAATGCAAAGCAAATGTCAAAATGTTCATAAACTGTACGTAATGTAATTAATATACAGCCTAACATTTAATATCTATACACCTCCCTCCCCCTTTACGCTCGTAGCAGTGTCTCGAGCGGAACATTAATTCCTCTGAGCTAGTCGAGGTGAATGACGAGGGACATTGGAGGGTTCGAATGATGGCTCTCTTTCCTGGCCAGAGCAAGGGGACACAGGGACTTGGGGAGAGGTGTCATCACTCATGTTAGCCATTGGGCGTAAATGTCTTCGGTTTCGAAACCATACACGACCACTTGGAAGGCGTATTTCATACTTTCTTGACATTCCGCGGCCCATCACGATGCCGACCTTGTCCCATCGAAGCGTCGTTGAGTCCTGTAATTCCTAACTCGTTGGCCGATGGTGAGCTGGGTAGAGGGCGGAGGGGGCATGAGAATTGTAAAGGCTCATGGCTTTGGTCTTGGTTTTTGGGCAGCAGTGCGACGGTCGTAATCTTCAGTCTTAGTTTGCCACTCCTCTGTGAATGATCTGGGTGAGCAGGAACACAAGTACGGAGAGGATGGCCATAGAGGATCTGCGCAGGGGGAGCGTCCAGCAGGGTTCGGTGTATTCCGAAGCTCCAGCAGTCCTCTATCAAAGGCTTCACAATCTATGTTCCCGGATGGGGGCAGTCTTGATGATAAGGTTTCACTGCAGCTTCTGCGTGTCCATTAGCCTGAGGGTAATGTGGAAGAATGATGAATGTGAATGACTCCCCAGCGGTCGGCAAATTGCTTGAAGTCGTGGCTGGAAAATGTGGGTCCTCCATCAGTTCGTAAGCGAAGTGGAACACCAACCTCGCGGAAGAAAACACAGAACATTCTTGTAACTCTGGCTGCAGTTGTGTCACGTCCACAGGGAACAACCACAAGGCCAGCCTGAAAGTCTATCGGCAATAACACAGGAAGGATTTCCCTGCTACATGGAAGAAGTCAGCTGACACACTTTCGAAGGGCCGGGATGGATGGTCGTCACACATGTAAGGTTCTTGTTGCTGACTAGGGAGAAGCTGTTGGCAGGCCTCACAGCTTTCTACTTTACTCTTGATATCTGCATTGATACCTGGCCAGAATACTGTCTGCATTGCACGACGTCGAGTAGCTTCAATCCCTCGATGGCTGTCGTGGAGTCGATCCAAGGTGCGTCTACGGAGGGCTGCAGGGATGACGATCCGGGGTCCATACAATACTAACTCTCCGTCCGCGTAAAGGTTGTCCCGCAGCTTCCAATACGGGAGGGCGGAAGCGTGGAGATCATAGCGGTTGGTAGGAAAACCGTTGGAGACGTAGTGAACAAGACGACTGTAATCTTGATCCTGGATGCGGCCATGCGGATTTCTTGTAGAGACCTTGTCTTCTTCGATGATGGGTCCTGTTGCCTGGTCGTCAGTGGAAGTGGCGGTGCTGGCAACGATACGCCTGACATGTGCAGTATAAGTAGTGCACTCCTCTTCATCTTCAGGTGTGGGGCGCGCTGGTTGGGGAGCGAGACAGGGCGTCTGGTATGCAAAGTTGTTTCCCTGCGCGCCCATACTGCAGTGAAGATGTAGGGGGCCACTTTCATCTTGAGGCGCTGAAGGCGTGGATTCTCAATAGCATCTAAAGTGTAGTGATTGAGAATTGGTATCAAGGGGCGATGGTCAGTCATTAAGGTGAAATGCTGAAGTCCAGACAAGTATAGGCAGCACTTAGCTATAGCCCAAGTGACTGCAAGTAACTCCAGCTCTATGGTGGCGTAGTGAGTCTCTGTATCCGTAAGGAAACGAGAGCCACACTGGACGAGACGCATCTGACCTCGGCCGTTATCTTGAAGTAGGGCATAGCCGAGACCGTATAGGCGTGAGGCATCTGTTTGTAGAACCACAGGCGAGGCAGGATTGAAGGGTGCCAGGACAGGTGGTGAAGTCAGAGCTGTCTTGACTTTCTTAAATGCTCGGTCATGGTCGGGCGTCCAGACGAATGAGCGTTTGGGCTCATAAGTGGACGTAGGGGGCTGTGCTGCTGCTGCGATGTCTGGAGTGAAGTCGGCAAGTTGATTGACGAGACCCATAAACGACCTGACGTCTGTGACATTGGACGGTGTAGGGAAGTCGCGTATAGCTGATACCTTGTCAGGTCTGCTGCAATACCATCGGATGATAAGACATAACCGCAAAAGTTAACTTTAGGGGCGGCTACAGTAAATTTCTCCTTGTTGAGGGTGATGCCATACTGACGGCATCTGGTCAGCATTTGGTGCACGTGTTGTAGGTGGGAAGGAAGGGAGATCCTCGTCGGAAAGGAGGATGTCATCTACAACCTTCACACAGTTTGGGAACACCTTGTAGTGCCATATCTCCACGGAGGCAGTATGCATCACCTGTTGCTGAAAATCCCATGGGCCGCGACAGTGCTGGAACCTTCCATACGGAGTTATAAATGTAGTCAGGTGGCGGTCCTCTTCTGCCAACTCCATTTGCCAATAGCCATGCGGGCATCCGCTGTGGTGAAGTACTTCGCAGTAGGAGAGATGTTGCGGACGCATCATGGGGTCGTAGGTGAAGGGTGTGTAGGGCGGGCTACCTGAGAATTTAGGTGGGTATGATCCACAGTGATGCGCACACCTTTGTCCTTGGGTACCAAGACCATGGGATGGCACCATTCAGAGGGTTCGTCGCCTGCCTGGTCTGATGATTCCCTTGTTTTGCACCAAGGAGTCAAGTTCTTCTTTCACTTGATCTCTGAGAGCAAACGGAATGGGAATGGGTGTATGCACAGCGAATGGTGTAGCACCAGGTTTCAGGTGAATCCTCATCGGAGGGCCTGCCATTTTCTTTAGTGGCTGGGTTTGTAGATCCTTCTTGGATATGAGGACGTCGCTGAAGTGCTGAAGAAAATAGTCCTTAATAGCTGCGGGCGACGTCATGGCAGAGGCAGGAAACTGAGCACATCTGTTGACATGTGTTACCTTGAGGATGGGCTTCGGGAATTCCAGCGACACTATGGCGAGAGCTCGGCAATGTTCACGGGAGAGGAGGGGAGTCTGGATATCCTCATGAACATGTATGGTTGCTGAGCAAGACTTGTTGCCGAGACGAAGTGTTGCCTGGAAGCATCCTACAGCCGGTGTCATGGGGGATCCATCTGCTGTCACAACGTCTGTCATGGTGGAGATTCGAGCCCTTGTCCGAGGTATGCGGAGTGCATCCAAATGTATGGTGCCAATCACTGTTATGTCTGCTCCTGTATCAGGGATTAGCTGGAGATGTGATGATATATCGCCAAATGATAGAGAGACAGTGACTGGTGTGGGGGACTCGCTACCCAAGTTATCACCCACGAAACGGCAGCTGGGATTTGACTTATTAGGAGGAGGTGAAGCTGTGTACCCAGTCTGACTTTTCTTGGTCGACCTGCACATCTTCTCAAAATGTCCTTGTTTCTGGCAGGTCTTGCACTGAGCTTCCTTAGCAGGGCTTTCTGAGTGCGGGGCCAATGACCGTGCGTCCGCAGTTATTGCACGATGCACCCGTGGCTGGGCATTAAGTCCGGAATCGTGCTTGCGAGAGCAATATTGACAAGGGTCACTGTTAGGAGACTGGTGAGAACGTTGGTCAGGAGATCGATGAGTAGTCCTCTTCTGTAGACACTGGTTCTTCTTGTATGTAGATACTGCATTGACCTGGCTAGGGGAAGATGCAATGGCTGATGCAGTCGCACGTGTAGATTCGTAGGAGCGGCAGCATGTCACGAACTCTGCAAGGGTAGATGAGGGTTGGAGGGGAATAAGGCGTTGAATTAACTCTTCGTCCCTCACACCCATCAAAATTACCATCTGCAATTGCCGTTCAGTGCAGGAGGTGGGGTGCCAAGTGCATAAGTCCACTTCATCAGCGAGATCCTTGAGGCGTGCGTAGTAGTCTGCAAACGATTCTCCGACAGCCTGTTTGCAGGACAACAATTCCCTGCGTCGTAAGGCTTCATTTCTGAGGCTGCGAAAGTGCTTTTGCAGTGATCCAACACCTCTGTATGGAAAGTGATGTGTTGGGAGAGATGCCCGGTGTATGCGTGAGCAGGCGCTGGAGTCCAGGGAGATGCAAGTTCTTAGGTGAATCAGCTGGGAAGTTTGATGTAATCTATCAAGTCCAACTAATGCTGCATAATCCTCAAAACGGAGTCTCCATTGACGAAACACTTGGTAAGTTGCATCTTGTTGCAGAAGATGGTGGGGGATGGACCGTAGGCTTGCTAGAAACTGTAGGTGTATGCTCTGAAGCCAAGCCAGGGGTGGGGAACAGGTGTAAAAGGAGGTGCAATCATGGGGTTAGGTTGCTGGGGTTGCGATGCCGCAATCTGTCCTGATAGCAAGGAGAAAAGAGACATGAACCGCTGGTTGTCTTCCTGTCTTGATTGCTCCATCTGTAGTCTGAAGTTCTGCTCCTCTTGTCGTCGTCGGTCTTGCTCTTGCATGCTGGAAGTCTGCAGAAAGTGTATAAGATGAAGTATGTCATTATTCTGGTCTCCTGTCCTATTGGGAGTCAGGGGAGGAGGGAGAGTGGTGCTGGTATCTTCATCAGCGGTGGGTGGGGTGCACAGGTACCTCGTCTCTCATCACACCCTGCGTTTGATCCTCGGCCTGATCCGCTGTCTGCTCCTCTATCTCATCCGCTGTCTGATCCATTAAAATCAATTAGCCTTTTCCTCTTGTTGAGCCATGTCATGTCGGTGTCGTAAGAGAGCTTGTTTAGATCAGTAGAATGCCAGAAAAATATCCAAGTCGCTGTATGTAAGCGAAAGAAAGCACTTTGGATATTTAAAAATTACAATGTTTGTCAGTGCGCTTGTGAAATAAGCGGCAGTCGGGTGGGGTGAGTGAGTGTGTGTTGCGAGCTAGCGACCAGATGGGGAGGTGGGAGGGTGAGAGTGCCTCTGGGGAGCGCCTCGTGGGCCTCAGTCACCATCGATGCATGACGAGGGGGTGATGTTATGGTGGGGGCTCCCGAGAAACAGCGCTAGAGTTCAAATGTCCTGAAGAAAGCTTGGCAAGGACACTTTAATATAATGCAACACAACACTATAGCACACTGTCACTCTAACCCTGCACTGCACAAACACTGTATCACTCTTGGAGGACACTGTAGTAAACTGTCGTTGATATCTTGAGTCACTGTAAGGAATCCAATGTGCGAGACGAGAAGAAGCGGCAATGGCGGTCGTCTTCTTGGAGTCCATAACGTGCGGGGTTTACTCACTGCGCCATGTGTGGGATGCTGCCACATACATCCATGCAAGAAATGGAATGAAGGGGTGACAAATCAAAACCCGTAGATTCTTTAAAATCTTGTAATGAAGATAAACAAGACATCAAGACGACAGTAGCGGGAAGCAGGTCCGCGCTTGTCACTACAATGACCACTGGACAGTGACTGACTAATGCATATGGCGGGAAATAAAGGCAGTGTTGACACATCTAATTACATTGTTGCCACGATGCATAATGAAATAGTGGTCTCACAGTATGTGCAATGGGAAATATACATGGAAACATAAATATAATTCCTCTATAGAATAATGCAAAGCAAATGTCAAAATGTTCATAAACTGTACGTAATGTAATTAATATACAGCCTAACATTTAATATCTATACACCAGTAACTTTGAAGGGGGGAAAGGCGTAGACATCTAGACCTGTCCAATCTAGGAGAAACGCATCCACTGATACTGCTCCTGGGTCTGAGATCGGGGAGCAGTAAAGTTCGATCCTTGCGTTCCTTGCTGTTGCAAGAGGTCAATGTGAGGTCTGCCCCATCTTCTCCACAGGTCTTGGCATACCTCTGAGTGGATGGGTCCACTTGGAAGGCAGGAGTTGATTCTTCCTGCTCAGGAGATCGCCCTGATGTTCCTTTCTCCCTGTACGAATCTGATGAGAAGACTGATCTTCCTTGTTTGAGACCACAGCAGAAGATCCCTTGCTGTTTCGTACAGGGAGAAGGAGTGTCCCCCCCCTGTGTTTTGATGTACGCCAAGGCTGTTGTGTTGTCCGAATTGACCTGCACTACTGCATTTCGGACGTGGGGCTCGAAGGCTTTCAATGCCATCCAGGACTGCCATCAACTCTTTCTTGTTGATGTGCCAGGACACCTGATCCCCCTTCCAGGTGCCTGACACTTATCTTGTCCCGAGCGTCGCTCCCCAACCTGCTTCCGACGCGTTGGAAAACAACACATGGTTGGGGTTCGGCATGTAAAGAGACATTCCTTCCACAAAACGAAGTGTTCCACCACCGAAGGTCTCTCTTGATTCCCCTTCTTGAGTATCTTGAAGGAGAACTCCAGATCTAGGGAGAGACGCCTCCCAGTTCTGGGTATAGGAAGAACTGTAGAGGCCTGAGATGCAACCTTCCTAGAGAAACGAATTGCTCCAACGAGGAGTGTCCCCCAGCAGACATCATCCACTCCCTCGCTGTGCATGCATCTTTCTCTAGGAAGGTCGTTATTTTCTCGTAGTACAACGAGCTATCCTATCTGGCGACGAAAAGCCGGAAAAGCCAGAGAAGCTATCCGAATCCCCAGATAGATCCGCTCTTGACTGGGGATTATGAGACTTCTGGAAGTTCACCAGAAGTCCCAGAGAACTTGCCAATGTAGGGGGTCTTTTGAAGGTCCTCCAGACATCTTTCTTGAGACTCTGCTCTGATTAGCCAGTCGTCGAGATAAAGCGACACCCTCACTCCCTCCAAATGTAGCCACTGCGCCACGTTTTTCATTAACCCCGTGAAAACTTGGGGTGCAGTCGACAGGCCGAAGCACAAGGCCTTGAATTGGAAGATGTTTCCTCCCATCATGAATCGTAGATACTTCCGTGAAGAAGGATGGATCGGCACATGAAAGTAAGCGTCCTGAAGGTCTAGAGACACCATTCCAGTCCCCTGGACGAAGAGCCGCTAACACTGAGGATGGTTGTCTCCATGGCGAACTTCCTTCTTTTCCACAAAGACGTTCAGGCGCTTACATCCAAAACCGGTCTCCATCCTCCTGAGTTCTTCGGAACTAGGAATAGTCTATTGTAAAAACCCGCAGAGCGGGGATCTTTCACTAGTTCTATAGCCTCCTTCTCTAGCATGAGATCTACTGCTAGAGAAAGGGCTTGATTCATGATGGGGTCCTTGTACTTGGCCACCAACATCCCTCGGAGTTGTCGTCAATGGTGGTCTTGACGAGAAGGGAATGAGGTATCCTTTGCTGACAATCGATAGGGACCAATTGTCTGCCCCTTTGTGGGCCCAGACGTCGGCAAATTTCAGTAGTCTGGCACCCACTGATGTCTGGAGTCCTTGATCGCTATTTCTTCCCTCTGACTGACCTAGAGAAGGTTTTACCTCTCTTAAAAGGTCTAGTTCCTCTGGTTGAAGAACCTCTGACAGCGGGTCCTCCTCGAAAGGGCTCCTGCCTCAGAGGAGTCTCTTTCTTGGCCTTGGGTTGGAAGACAGAGCGAGGTTTCCTGGCCGCCTGGGCTAACATGTCCTGAGTAGCCTTAGCTGAAAGGGCACTCGAGACATCCTGAATAATTTTCTTGGGGAACAGAAGAGGAGAGAGTTGAGCATACATAAGAGAGGCCCTTTGTGCATGTGAAACTGCCTTAGTGAGAAACGAACAGTAGACTGACCGCTTCTTAATAACTCCAGCTACAAACAGTGAGGAGACTTCACTCGAGCCGTCTCTCACTGCTTTGTCCATGCAAGTTAGGACGCAGTTAAGATCTTCAGGAGACAGTGAAGTCCGGGGTCTGGGTCTTATTAGCCAGAACTCCTAAAGACCAATCAAGGAAGTTTGGAAAACTTCCCAAGACTCGGAACATTCCCTTCAGTAGGTGGTCAAGTTCGTTCATCCCCACGTAGTCTTGGCGGACAGGAGGGCGGAACGACGAGCAGAATCCACCAATGAAGAGAAGTCTGAGTCCGCAGACGAAAGGGAGGAGCGAGGCCTAAAGGTTCGCCCGATTCGTACCAGAATCCCAATCTGCCAGTCAGTTTGAGACGGAGGAAAGAAAAAACAGTCTTCCCTTTCTCTTCCTTAGAAACGGAGCCATTCCCCAAAACCTCTAAGCGCACCCTTCTTCATGGAAACAGTAGGTTTTCATCCTTACACAAGACGAAACCTTCGAAGTCTTCGAAGTGGAGAATAAAGAAAGAGGAGAAGGAGAGGGCCACAGGAGAAAGGATATCTCCGAACTCTTGCAGGAGCAAATCTGTTAACCTCTTATAGGAGGAAACAGAGGAGTCTTTTTGGTCCATTCTTGCTTCTGAGGGATTCCTGTTCTTCCTGAGCTGAAGAAAACCCTCATGATTCCTTAGAGGCGCGACTATCCTTATAGAAAAAGTTCTCTAGAGGAAGTAAGACGTTTACGTCTTGGAGACAAAGCTTCAGAAACGTGCCTACTTGCAAAATCCTTCTTGTCTGGAGGATTGCGTTTTCCAGTTTTCCAATTCTTGGAGCCTAACAGAGTAAGGCGGCTGTCCGGAGCGAGCGCCTGTTTGAAGAAAAACTTCTATCAGCTCTGGCGCCTATCCAAGGAGAGCGGCTACCAGGCGAACAGCGCCTGCCATACGATAAGTCGGCTAACCAGGCTCTTGGTGCCTGAACCGAGGAGAGATTATCTCTGGCGACGAGCGCCTACTAGGTGAGCGCCTACAAGGGGAGCGCCTGCTAGATCTCGGCGCCTGACTCGAGGAGAGTGAAAGTCCGGAGAAGAGCGCCTGCCAGGAGAAACGCGCCTAACAAGCTCTTGACGCCTGTCCAGCGAAGAGCGCCTGTCCGATTTAGGGCGCTTGTCAACAGGAGAGTGGAGGCGAGACGAGGAGCAGACTAACGGAGGCGAGTAGCGCCTAACTATGGGCTCTTGGTGCCTATCAGGGGAGCGATCCTGTCTCGAGAAGAGCGTCTGTAGGGCGAAGATCTCCTACGAGCAGTCTGCTCCTTGTCCGAAGGAGAAACAAAGACATCCTTGTCTGTTCAGGCGAATGGCGCTTGGACGCAGATGGGATCTGTCCGAAGCAGAAAGATCTCCTGCGAGACTCCGAACGCACAGGTAGCGGGCTGCTTCCGTCGAATAGCGAGAGTCAGGAGAGGGGAGCCTGGACTTCTTTACCGGAAGCGAGACGACCGCAAAGAGAGCCAGCCAGAGCCGAAATCTCCACCTGAAGGTTAGCCAACACCCCTTGCAGGAGATTTCACAAACTCTTGAACAGGTGACGAGGCTCGATCTCATGCTCGGGAACAACGATACTCCAGAGATCTCTTACGTTTCTTCGCTTACACCTCAGGCTCTTCCGAAAAAAACTTCAGGGCTGGATGGACGGACGCAGGGAGCGTTCCAGGCTCTCTTCGAAGGGCGCGAGTTTTCCGAAGAGCTCCATCCTCGTTTAGGAGAAGGCGAAGGCGAAGACGAGAAGCATTGGCGCAATATTTCTCTCTTGGAGCGATCCAAGGTAGCCTGGGAACGATCAACAGGAGCTACCGAGGGGACACCTGACCGGTGGGGATGCTCCCTAACCTTCCTGCGGCTTTCGACTTTCCTCCTCCACTGGGACTGGGAGTCTGGAAGAGGTCTAGGCCTGGAAGCATTAGGGAGCCGATCAGACTGCACCCTCCACTGCACTGGGTTCACTGCACAAATCACTATTGGAATCACTCTTACCTTCTAAATGTTTAATTTTCATCTCCATACTGCGAATGGTGGCTTTCATGGAGGCCACTTCGAAGGCGCATCTTCGGCTTCGGTGCAGGGAGCAGGAGCTGAAACTGACAAAGGGAGCTACTTCTAAAATAGGATTATCTATATCCAAACTCGGCTAATCACCGAGATCTACTACTGCTCCTAGAAGAAGCTTTCCTAACTTTATCCTTTTCAAGCTTCCTCAAGTAGAAGACAAAGACTTCCATTCATCCTCATTCAGCTTTTCACATTCATTACAAGGATTATCAAAGTGCATTCATTCCCTCTACACTTCAAACATACTGTGTGAGGGTCTACCGCAGCTTTCGGTAGCCTCACCTTACACTCAGTCATACAACAAACTCTAAACATAGCAGTTTTCTTAGTATCAACATCAGACATCATGAATCCAAAGAAAAATCCAAAGAAAAGTCAAATAACTGTCCACAAATCGCGAATGCCAGGCCAAAAGATCGGGTACTTCACCAAAAGTCCGTAGAAACAATCCAGGGCGAAAACGAGAAAAGAATCCAACTGTCAAGAGGTACCGACAACAGGTGTGGTCGACACCGACGACAGAAAAAATCTGACAAGAAAGGTATGTTGGTTCTTACACCCGCTTCCCAGCGGCGGGTAAGGTAGATCACCTGACCTACCTGCGCGTTTGCCGCGAGTTTTTGAAATTCTGTGTCGTGACGTAAGCTAAGTATATGTCTGACAGGAAAGTTCATGTACAAAAACATGTTATCACACCAAAAATACATACGAATTTAATATATTTCACACATTATTACAAAACTACTTAATGAATTTCGTGACATTTGAGATAATTACATAAATTCCATTACCTGTAGTGGTTTTCTACGAGTACAGCTGTGATGATTTACTTGTTATACATGAACCATCACTCTATACATAGACACATTTTCTTTTAAAATTTTCTTAAATTTACAATAGTGCCAAATTGAAAAAGTGCATCCTTGAGTAAAACAGGAATGTAGTACAAAATTAAAGAAGGAAACTTCTGATCAATGGCTGATTCATGTTGAAAAAATTTTGCTTTCCAGTATCAATTATATAATTATTTGACATCTTTTTGCATCAAAGGCATTGTTCAACAAAAAGTTATCATCATACCTGTGCTAGAATAAACCTTTCCTTGGCTATTAACCCTGGATCTGCTAAATAACCTCTATTCTTTGGATCAGTGTAGTAGCCAATAAGATGTTGGGGTGGGATCATGCGTCGTGGGATTGGTACACCTATGAAAGACAAAAAGTCATATAGTATAAGTATGCACCAATTAAGCATCATTTTGTATTCACTAGACACAAAACTGCTAGATTACAATTTAAACATAAATTTAATGTATAAAAATATAAACCCTGAGTTAAGACTTGCATTACCACTGATTTACACTGGCAAGACATTACAGGACAACTGGATTTATGAAGTACTAGACAAGAACATTTTTTGAAAGTCTAGTACTATAGTGTTCTGGTTCTGAATTTATTACATATTGCCTTTCATCACTTTGCAGCATGTAAAATGATTCGATTCCCTTCACATGACTTAATATACAGCCAGCAGTATCAGATTTAAATATCCTTTATATCACCCCAAAGTTCTTAGCAGACATCTGGACATTTAAGCTATCTCAGCACTTGTAAATGTATTCTCAACCATCATACACTTTCTGGATTTAAAACAAGGTTCACAGTGACACAACAGCAGGAAGAACACATTTTTCCTTTTTAGTCCCCTGTATGAAAAGTAAATTTCGTTTCTGAATAAATGACAAGTGTTTCACAACATACCCACTAGGTAATCAGCCCAAATAACAATATAGATAGAATGGGTGAAGCAGCTATCCAATCAATATTGGCCAACTGCGAACTAAAGGATCTGTCTGGAAGCTTCTTGGGATTTATCTAAGCACCAGAAACTATCTTTTGGAGACAACACTGAATATACACACAAGTCTGCAAGGTTGGACCCTTGAAAACATACGTTACAATAGCAACATTTTGCTTCAGGCTCAACAGGGAAAGCCACTGGTTGACACCTTTGCACTGCAATAAGCTGTCCTCCCAAGAGTGACTATTTTAGAGATGGCCTCATCTTTTTAAATGAGATGAACAGGTAAAGATCCAGTAGAGTCTACAATGCAGAGAATGTCATAATGGAAAAAGGGCAGACATGATTATGTGTCTAACCACTTGCATGTTGTGTCCCATGAGATGAAAGCTAAACAATTGTACATAAGACTCCCACATATACCATAAAAATGTCAGCACTGAAATTGTGCTGAACATAAGAGATGTAAAAACAGCTCCCATTTCACTGAAACACAAACATCCCATGCTGCCTAGCCATCAACTGAAAACTCCTCTGCACTTCACATCAATTTGTGAGCCAAAACAGGATGAATTATAGTTCCACACTTCATGATACATCCCTGTGATGCACGAGTATCTGCTGTGGTGTGGGTCAAGTCCCTAACCAAGAGATTGCAATGTATGCAAGCATTCCCTAAATACTACCATGGAATGTATGGGAGTTTATAGCTCACAGCACTGATTCTTGCACCAGTCTGGTTTCTGGTCATTTAGCTATTTCTAATACAGCTATGAGCATGGCCTTTTGACATAAATGGCTCTCCTGTGACTTGAAATTCAGGCACAAAATTAATTGGTTTGCCATCAGACAAGTGTCTTTTTAATAATAAAAATTAGCTTATTCAATACAAAACACATCGCTTCAACAAAAAAAAAAAAAAAAAAAATACTTCTGTCAAAGTTCATGACTAAACAATGAATGAGAGACTGACAGTTGGGAACTGGTGGACCTGACTGCATGCAGTACAAATCTACAGAGTACTTCCTGAATTTTTTGTTGCAACAGAGAGTAAATTCATTTTTATGACATCATTATCACATTTATTAATGCAGATATTCAACATCAGTTATAAAAAACAACCTGACCCACATTTGTGAAAATCAATTCTCTTTGGTAAGGTATAACTACAAGGTAGAATATAAAATAATATTTACCTTTTTTGAAAAAGTTGGTTGGCAGGGTTTACTAGCTGCATCCAGAGCTATAAAGTCATAATATGCTGTTGTGATGAATCCACCATTTCTTTCTACTGCTGCAATCACAGCTTCTGAAGCCCACTGAACTTCTATGTTTATTCTTGCTTTAAAATGGTCAATACCCTGTAAGAGGAAAGCAATATTTTTGGAGACAAATTAATATATATACAGTAACTAATGAGGCTCTCAAGTGTGAGTAAAATAAGTTTTTCTATTGTATGGCCTAATTATAGTTTAATTACATATATACACTGCACATAAGAAACCAGCAAATAGACAGTTCAATTAATGTAAAAAAAAAATACAGAATCAACTGTTAGTTCTAGTTTTGAAAGTGCACATAAGCTACAAATACCCTTATCATTTAAAAAATAAATTAAATTCATAATACACTCACATCATTTTCTAGCATAATACCACCTTCCTTTTCCACAGCCTTAATTTCAAACAGCTTGGTGTTAGCTATCTGCGTTACATCAATAGGAATATCTGTTCTCAGACGGCTAGTATCAATCATTTTTTGCAGATTTCCCATACAGAGAGTCTTGTAAGAAAGTTTCATGCTGCAAAAAAATTAAAATATTATTGATATTACATTGCATAAAAAAGAAAACAGGAAACAAACATTATAACAAGAAATAACATTATAAAACATACTAGTACATACATGGAAAAACTGCTATCTTGTTATACAGTTAGATGGAAGGATGGAAATAAACCATAATTGAAATGACACTTTGCATATGCACATGAAATAATGACAAAAGGGAGGTGGGGATGGCTTGGATATGTCCATTGTCCAATCTCTGGGAGAATACCACTTCATCATGTCACCTGGGTTACCCTAGGTACAAGAAAAGTTGGAGGAGCCATACTACTTGGATGATAGCTATGTGAAGGGAGGGTGGAGATGAAGAAACACAAGGAAGATGGGGCCCAAAAGGAAGACATAAGTGGCAGAATTTCACGGAGGCCTTTTGCACCAACAGCAATGGAGGTGATCATGAAAATGACATGGAATAATAAACTAAACCAAAAGACATTTGTTTTCTTCTTAATTTTCTCACACAAAGCCACTACAGTACTTACAATTAACCTGTTAAGCGTCACCCACATAATAATATGTTTACCGCAATCTACTTGGTAGTGCCTTCAATGGGATATTACATTCAAGACTTTAACTGTGCTTGTCAATCTGTCAGTCCCGTAATATGTTTACTCGTATAGAAAGTGTAGGAACATCATTTAGTAAGACTTTCAGCACACGTTCTCAGCACACATAAGCTGTAAATGAAAACTTATTTCCTGCCTGGCAACTCTAGTGGTCGCTCGATGCTACAAATTAGAATCTTTCAGACTTCAGTACGCTTTGGGCGTTTATTGAGACAAGTCAAATTTTGCGTCTTTCACAATAAATGTCCCAAAGAAGAGGCGTATTTCTTCAGGTGAGATCAATCAAATACTAGATGATGAGTCTGATATTGATGACCTATTCAATGATGAGAGCTCTAGTTCTGAATCCTCCAGTGATGAGGATATTGAGGGAACAAACTTTTCTTCCGATAGCAGGAGTGAAGATGACTTTTCATTGCCGAGTGACTGGACTCCGATAGAGATAGAGAGAGAGAGAGAGAGAGAGAGAGAGAGAGAGATCCCATTACTTTTGTTGCTGATCCCAGTATGAAATTTACAGTTGGGGACAAAGAGAACCCATTAGAATATTTTGAAAAATATTTTGATGATAAAATCGTTGATTACCTTGTGAAAGAAACAAACAGATTTGCAAATCAGTTTCTAGATGAGAATGAAGAACATTTGTCTCCACAATCACAAGTACATAGATGGTTTGACACTGTGAAGTAGGATTGTGTGTAGCTCCTTGCTTTAGAGACTGGCACACGAAAGAATAATAGTGCATGTATGTATAATATTTGTCATTAAGTATGATGTAGTCTTTTGAAATAAAACAATAGTAGTATTAATTATTTTTTTTATTCCAACATTCAATAAAATTCCTACATTTAACTACAGTATGAATTATAAGCATAAAAATCAATATTAACTTTGAAATACTATCATCAGTGCTATGATTGCTAATTACAAAAAAAAGCGTGACAGTATGTTAGCAGCAAGCTCATCTGGGGGGGGGGGGGGGGGGGGGTGGGGGGGGGGGGGGGGGACGCTTAACAAGTCAACGTATATTTGTGGTCTTGGCTTTTCTATATGCATCACTAGCCCTCTAAAGAAACTCAAGATTTTTAGTCAATGCTCATGCATATGCAATACCCATACTCCACTGATGAAAAAGGCTGTCATTTAAATTATCAGTATACAACAAGGGGGAGCTGGGTTAACAGAAAGTTTGAACAGAACAGCTCAAATTGGAAGGCATGTACTTGCAACAATTGTTCAAGTGGCAGCAGCTAGCAATCCCTCTTACCATTACTACAAGAATAAACTAAACCTAACCATGTGTTGACAACCATATAAAAAAAATATTTCTCTGAATCTCTTGGTTAAACAAGGATGCTGACAATTTGAAAGGATAAGGTGAAGGTTTCATGAGTACTATTGCAGTAAAAAAAAAAATAAAAAAATAAAGGTACAGTGGCTGTTTAGAAGAAATTAGAATTCTTACCATAAAGTTCATAGCATGAATAAACACCATTGTTGCAGTGTTCTCTAAGTGTGGACAACAAAAATGACTCGGCATCATTGAAGTAAAAGAAAAGGACTCTGTCCAACAAAAGAAGCCACTTACGTCCAGAGGAAGAACTGAAATGGACACTAAGAATGTTCTACAAACCCTTGAAATGAATAAATTCAAAGGTTAGGCCTCTTTAAGGAAAGTCTTTCTCTAAATGCTGATTAAGTCCTTACGGTCAACTCTGAAAAGTCTATCAAGTTTAAGACCCAAGCATGAGCAAATATGGAATATCCTGTTTGGGAAAGAACTGTCTGGCCAACAACAAGTCAGGAAGTTATACAGTTTTTACAGCATATGAAATTCTTTCACTATACCATTCATATCGTGAACTTCACTTACATGGACTAGAAGATACTGTAGCGTATTTCCTACTTATTAGGAGATTATAACAAATGTAAGGAGCCTTGTATGGATGTAATACAAAGCATGATTTGTAATGTACTTACTGATGGCCTTTGTAGTAACACTGCACTGGAAAACGAAGGTAAAATGGATTGCTGCCCGTTTCATAACCCACTCGCATGAAGTTCTGCCGCTGACCTGAGCCTTTATGGCCAGCACCATGAGTCTTGCCCCCATAGATACCACGACCTCTTGTTGCCTAAGGTATATTGTAAAACATTGGATTAAACCTAATTACCCAAGATAAATTATTATAAAATATTCATGAAAATCACTTCATGGCTAGGGTAAACATCAATATCACTACTATTCAGAATCTTTTCCTAGCTAAGTTAAAATTCTTGTTGGCTAATATAGAGTAAAATAATTTAGCAAAACCTCTGCTTGACCAAGGTAAATTACAGAATCATTTTTGGTAAATTGCAGAATCATTTTTGGTAAATTGCAGAATCACTACCCAAGGCTCAAGAAAAATTTTAAAGTAATTAACCCTTAATGGATGGGCATCGTCATATGAGTATCTATAACAGGTTTTGAGAGATGGACGGGGTAACTCATACGAGTATTAATGTTACACGCCACACGATTTAGATAAATTTTGAGGGAAAGATGTTCTTATACTTTAATGATCCATAAATGACTAATGATAACTGTAGCAGCTCAGAACAGGACAGAGAGTGATCAGTATGCTTTGAGACTTGATGGGGAATGTATTGCCCTTCTCTATCCTAGGAAGTCTTTTTATTTATTTGCTCATAAATATACCCAAGGAATGCTACTGGTTTTAGTTCTTTTCTTTCATGATAGGATGTCAGTTATACACAATTGTAATTTTTCAAAGAAAATTACAAAGAAATATCAGAATTTTTCAAAGAAAATTACAAAGAAATATCAGAATTTTTCAAAGAAAATTACAAAGAAATATCAGAATTTTTCAAAGAAAATTACAAAGAAATGTCAGAAAAAACATGTAAATACCTCACAGAAAGTTACGGCATCTCCCAAGCTCAGTAAATCTCACAAATATTAAACAACAAATATACTCAGAATTTATTACTGATTTTAGCTCACATCTGTTAAGGTAGTGTGTGCGCTTTAATTATAATTTCACAAAATAAAACACAATAAATTACTAAAAAAATAAAAAAAAAACGTATAACACTTCACTTTCCCTTGGAAAGTCAAGAACACTGTTTTGAATGTTCTTCTTACACCATGCGCATCTGCACACCTTCCTCTTTCTATTGGTGTGTGTTTTTTTTTGTTTTAAACTGGCCAACCTCAGAGTACATATTTCATAAAACGACAGTGCTGCATTGCACTGCCCATGAATATAAATTTATTCCATGACTAAATATAAGATGGACTCTTAATTACTTTATACATAGGCTATCACTATTCAAATTAGTCTATATAGAATTGCCATTCAATTAAAAGGTGCAAAATTATTCATTATCTTTGAAAAGTTACCTACAGAGCTCGCAGTCCTTCCTGGTTATGTACCAAAATGTCATGAAAGAAAAGACAAAACACATACGCCAACATAAAATTCTTGACTCAGGCCAACAGAAATCACAGTCATAAAAAGGAGTTCAGCTTACCTTCTTGTGGGCACCTGGATTTGATTTCAGATTTGACAATGAAACTCGAGGTAGTCGCCTTAAAAGGCTGAGAGCTTTTTCTGTACCTGTTCCTGAAGACATTTTGGGCAACAACAGATACTTGATGCCTATGTTACAAGCATTACTCTATTTCCACCTGAAAAAGAAGCATATAATCACAAATAATAAAAAAAAAAAAAAAAAACTACATAAGTAGTATTTATAATTCTAGATCACACATCCTTGCATCTTATTAACTAAAATACAGTACTGACTATATGTATTTCAATAAGTATAGTACACAAATTTTTAAAACAAAAGCACTTTTGTCACAAACCCATTACTGCCCTTCCCCTTAGAAGTAGCCTAACCATGTGTTATAAAATGATCCCAAACACTTATCAAAAAGGAAAAGACAAACAGCCATTCACCTCTTAGCATATACAGTGGACCCCCCCGTATTTGCGTTCTCCGGATTCACGGACTCACACATTCGCGGATTTCTCTCGAGAACATTTCCCCGCATTATTCAAGAATTCGCACATTCGCGGTATTCTTCTATGAGAAATATCTACAAATTCCTTTTTTTTTTTTTTTTTATAAAATTTCATTATAAAATGCACTTTTTGTGATGAAACTATTAAAATAACCAAGTATGAAAATTTTTAGTGGGTTTTTCTTTAGTTTTAACTAACAAAATACTACAAGACTTGAAAGAACGTTCTAATTCCGAAAAATAATTACTTAAAGTTGAGTCAGAATCGAGTTACTTTTTCAATATAACGAATATTTTCAAATTAATCATCATACATATGTAAAATACTGATGTTTTACTATTTATTTAAAAAATTATCTAAGTGCACGCTTCGTCGTCTTCTTCTACCAAAACAGTTGTTGGCTTAAAAACGTCCTGGTAAGGGACCATGTTCTGATTGTTGTGAATAAAGTGCCCCAGTGTCTGTGGGTACAAGTGGTGTGCGGATTTATCACAGGAAATGGGAAGTTTGTTGACACAAGCGACTCCGTAAGTATCGAGATGGCGCAATCCTTCTTCCAACAAAAGGAAATCGTAAGTAAAAATTTCGAAAGCGTTTTGGTGAGATTTCCACTGCCGTGGACACCCTTTTCACTACCCTCTGTTTACCTAAATCTTAAAATTTAGCCTTAATTTCTAAATTTGGAGAAAATACTTACTTCGAAAGGAGAGTAGAGGTCTTTAGCTCCGTTTCTCACCAACAAGTCGCGACTGATGCCCATCTCCGGTGTCAGGACGTGTTATACCTAATGTACTTTTTCGGAGGGGGGCATGCATTGGATGTACATGGCCTGCTGCAGGCCATACGGTGTTTTACCCTATTGTCCCAAAAATCCCCGTTTCCCATTGGGGTACGTCAATAGCTAGGCTACTACCTAGTAGTAGTACTACCTAGGCTAATTGGGGTACGTCAATAGGGTATACTAGGCTAGTACCTACTAGGTACTAATTGTTGGATAGCCTACCTTGTATAGAGTGATTAGGTCTATGTGGTGCATAATTAACCTACCTGCATAGTTTTTTTTTATGTATTAGCCTAAACTTTCTTGCGCAGAAATAGCTAACCAAAGCCATGTTTAACCTAAAGGGCTTTCAAATTGGAAAAAAATAGCTAGCTCTAGCCTATAGCTACCTACTACCACTACCTAGCCTAGTAGGCTAGTTACTACCAACTTTCTCTGTCCTATCCTATCCTAAGCTGTATAAAGGGATTATTCTGAGCTATTGCATAAAATCTGCGTTAGTTAATTACGTACCATACACCGTCCACTTCTGCTGCAGAGCAGTAGTAGTAGTAGTGACAATAGGAGAACTGTTATTTGATGGGCAGTGTTTCTATGTAACGGCACCTCTAGTCTGTTTATTTTCCATTTTTACGGCCGTTCTTTTAACCCCTATTTGTACTTACCGTCTTTCCAACAGAAAAGCATAATTTTTTTCATTGTACTATGATATTAT
>NC_087212.1:69207524-69258612 GCF_015104395.2 Macrobrachium nipponense | reverse complement strand
ATAATATCATAGTACAATGAAAAAAATTATGCTTTTCTTTTGGAAAGACGGTAAGTACAAATAGGGGTTAAAAGAACGGCCGTAAAAATGGAGGAATATCCCTAATGTCACATGCTTTTAAAGTATATGAAATAGGGGTTAAAAGAACGCCGTAAAAATGGAGGAATATCCCTAATGTCACATGCTTTTAAAGTATAATGAAAGAATACTTGAAACTAGATTGAGAGGATATGTTGAACCAAAGCTGGGTGAATGGCAAAACGGTTTTCGACCCAGGAAGAGGGACAACTGATATGATTTTCTCCCTCAAGATGATATTTGAGAAGAGCTGGGAATGGGACAGGGATAGATATATTGCTTTTATAGATCTAGAAAGGCTTTTGATAGAGTACCAAGAATGAAAATATGGGATGCCCTAAAAGACCCTTACTATGGAATCCCTGAGAAACTTATAAGAGCAATTTATAACACCTATCAAAACATCAGATCCAGAGTAAAAACAAATCAAGAGAATGAAGACTGGTTTGAAATAAAATCAGGAGTAAGACAGGGCAGCGTCCTTTCGCCACTTCTTTTTATATTGTTCTTAGATAAATGTATGAGGGAACTAGGTGAGCGGATGAAGCTGCAGATATGACCATCAACCTTATGTATGCAGATGACCATGCAATGATAGCCCTCAGCGCAGAATCTCTCCAAGAAAACGTCAACAAACTGGAAACGCGATCTTAACAGCTAATGGACAATGCGGGATCAACAAGAATAAGACAGAGATCATGCACTTATCACGAACACCAAGTAACGTAGATGTAGAATTAGAAGGTCAGACATTGAAACAGTGTAGAAATTTCAAATACTTAGGAGTAGAGTTTAGTGACCAAAACGATTTCAAAAACTGGAAACAACTACCCGAATAACCGACAAAATTCAGTAACAACCTGTATCTGCTCTACCCACTAATGAAAGACAGAAATATACCTCGCAAAGTGAAAACCATAATATACCTCTCTATTTTTAAGACCAATATTGACTTATGGCCATGAATCATGGACATTAACATCAAGAACTAGAAGCCAACTTCAAGCAGCTGAAATGAAAGCCCTAAGACTCATAAAAGGTGTAACAAGACTAGATAGGCTACGAAATGAAGACATTAGAAGAGAACTGGGAGTGGAGGGGATACTAGATTTTGTGGAGAGAGGACAGCTTAGAGTGGTTTGGCACCACAAAAGAATGGAGGAGGAGCGATATCCTATAAGGTTTTTGGAATGGACACCGGAAGAAGGAGACCCGGTAGGAGACCAAAATGAGATGGCTACAAAACATAGAGAGAGGAGTAGAGAGGAGAGGCTCTAGTTTGCGGGAAGTTGATGAGAGAGGCTCTATGATGATCGCCAAGAATGGAGACTGTTCCTGAAGCAGGACGACTGACAGGCCTGGAGGCCTACCTGGCGTCTGGTGAGAAATGGTGAGAACAGACTAGAGGTTGTGCCGTTACATAGAAACACTGCCCATCAAATAACAGTTCTCCTATTGTCACTACTACTACTACTGCTCTGCAGCAGAAGTGGACGGTGTATGGTACGTAATTCGTGAGTGTGTTTTTAAATGTAAATAATACATTTATATATTTAAATTAACTAACGCAGATTTTATGCAATTGCTCAGAATAACCCCTTTATACAGCTTAGGATAGGATAGGACAGAGAAAGTTGGTAGTAACTAGCCTACTAGGCTAGGTAGTGGTAGGTAGTAGGTAGCTAGCCTATTTTTTTCCAATTTGAAAGCCCTTTAGGTTAAACATGGCTTTGGTTAGCTATTTCTGCGCAAGAAAGTTTAGGCTAATACATAAAAAAAAACTATGCAGGTAGGTTAATTATGCACCACATAGACCTAATCACTCTATACAAGGTAGGCTATCCAACAATTACTAGGTACTACCTAGTAGGTATACCCTATTGACGTACCCCAATTAGCCTAGGTAGTACTAGGTAGTAAGCCTAGCGATTGAAGTGACCCAATGGGAAAACGGGGATTTTTTGGGGAAACAATAAAGGGCAAAAAAACCGGTATTGGCCTGCAGCAGGCCATGTACATCCAATGCATGCCCCCCTCCGAAAAAGTACATTAGGTATAACACGTCCTGACACCGGAGATGGGCATCAGTCGCGACTTGTTGGTGAGAAACGGAGCTAAAGACCTCTACTCTCCTTTCGAAGTAAGTATTTTCTCCAAAGTTAGAAATTAAGGCCAAATTTTAAGATTTAGGTAAACAGAGGGTAGTGAAAAGGGTGTCCACGGCAGTGGAAATCTCACCAAAACGCTTTCGAAATTTTTACTTACGTTTCTTTTTTTAGAAGATTGACGCCATCTCGATACTTACGGAGTCGCTTGTGTCAACAAACTTCCCATTTCCTGTGATAAATCCGCACACCACTTGTACCCACAGACACTGGGGCACTTTAATCACAACAATCGGAACACGGTCCCTTACCAGGATGTTTTTAAGCCAACAACTTTTTTGGTAGAAGACGACGACGAAGCGTGCACTTAGATAATTTTTAAAATAAATAGTAAAACATCAGTATTTTACATATGTATGATGATTAATTTGAAAATATTCGTTATATTGAAAAAGTAACTCGATTCTGACTCAACTTTAAGTAATTATTTTTCGGAATTAGAACGTTCTTTTAAGTCCTGTAGTATTTTGTAAGTTAAAACTAAAGAAAAACCCACTAAAAATTTTCATACTTGGTTTTTTTAATAGTTTCATCACAAAAAGTGCATTTTATAATGAAATTTATAAAAAAAAAAAAAGGAATTTGTAGATATTTCTCATAGAAGAATACCGCGAATGTGCGAATTCTTGAATAATGCGGGGAAATGTTCTCGAGAGAAATCCGCGAATGTGTGAGTCCGTGAATCCGGAGAACGCAAATACGGGGGGGTCCACTGTATATGCTAAGAGGTGAATGGCTGTTTGTCTTTTCCTTTTTGATAAGTGTTTGGGATCATTTTATAACACATGGTTAGGCTACTTCTAAGGGGAAGGGCAGTAATGGGTTTGTGACAAAAGTGCTTTTGTTTTAAAAATTTGTGTACTATATTTATTGAAATACATATAGTCAGTACTGTATTTTAGTTAATAAGATGCAAGGATGTGTGATAGAATTATAAATACTACTTATGTTACAGTTTTTTTTTTTTTTTTTTTTTTTTTGTGATTATATGCTTCTTTTTCAGGTGGAAATAGAGTAATGCTTGTAACATAGGCATCAAGTATCTGTTGTTGCCCAAAATGTCTTCAGGAACAGGTACAGAAAAAGCTCTCAGCCTTTTAAGGCGACTACCCTCGAGTTTCATTGTCAAATCTGAAATCAAATCCAGGTGCCACAAGAAGGTAAGCTGAACTCCTTTTTATGACTGTGATTTCTGTTGGCCTGAGTCAAGAATTTTATGTTGGCGTATGTGTTTTTTTGTCTTTTTTTTTTTCTTTTCATGACATTTTGGTACATAAACCCAGGAAGGACGCGAGCTCTGTAGGTAACTTTTCAAAGAATAATGAATAATTTTGCACCTTTTTAATTGAATGGCAATGCTATATAGACTAATTTGAATAGTGATAGCCTATGTTACTGTGGTAGTGTTTAACACGTCGCCCCAGTTCTATACCGACACCTTTTATTTAGGTGAGCGAGTCAGAGACTTCTGACATGTCCAATTTAGCAGTTCTCTGGTATCATAGCAATATTTTACTAGAAATAGTGCTAAAGAGGACACATTTCACTGGGCGACACGGCTTCTCGCCCAGAAATAGATTTTTCCTACGTCAAAATCCCTTAAGAGTCCATCTTATATTTAGTCATGGAATAAATTTATATTCATGGGCATGCAATGCAGCACTGTCGTTTTATGAAATATGTACTCTGTGGTTGGCCAGTTTAAAACAAAAAAAAAACACACACCAATAGAAAAAGGAAGGTGTGCAGATGCGCATGGTGTAAGAAGAACATTCAAAACAGTGTTCTTGACTTTCCAAGGGAAAGTGAAGTGTTATACGTGTTTTTTTATTTTTTTAGTAATTTATTGTGTTTTATTTTGTGAAATTATAATTAAAGCGCACACACTACCTTAACAGGTGTGAGCTAAAATCAGTAATAAATTCTGAGTATATTTGTTGTTTAATATTTGTGAGATTTACTGAGCTTGGGAGATGCCGTAACTTTCTGTGAGGTATTTTACATGTTTTTTCTGACATTTTCTTTGTAATTTTCTTTGAAAAATTCTGATATTTCTTTGTAATTTTCTTTAAAAATTCTGATATTTCTTTGTAACCTTTCTTTGAAAATTCTGATATTTCTGTCATTTTCTTTGAAAAATTACAATTGTGTATAACTGACATCCTATCATGAAAGAAAAGAACTAAAACCAGTAGCATTCCCTGGGTATATTTATGAGCAAATAAATAAAAAGACTTCCTAGGATAGAGAAGGGCAATACATTCCCCATCAAGTCTCAAAGCATACTGATCACTCTCTGTCCTGTTTCTGAGCTTGGCTACGTTATCATAGTCATTTTATGGATCATTAAAGTATAAGAACATCTTTCCCTCAAAATTTATCTAAATCGTGTGGCATGTAACATTAATACTCGTATGAGTTACCCCGTCCATCTCTCAAAACCTGTTATAGATACTCATATGACGATGCCCGTCCATTAAGGGTTAATTACTTTTAAATTTTTCTTGAGCCTTGGGTAGTGATTCTGCAATTTACCAAAAATGATTCTGCAATTTACCGAAAATGATTCTGCAATTTACCAAAAATGATTCTGTAATTTACCTTGGTCAAGCAGAGGTTTTGCTAAATTATTTTACTCTATATTAGCCAAGAAGAAAATTTTAACTTAGCTAGGAAAAGATTCTGAATAGTAGTGATATTGATGTTTACCCTAGCCATGAAGTGATTTTCATGAATATTTTATAATAATTTATCTTGGGTAATTAGGTTTAATCAATGTTTTTAACAATATACCTTAGGCAACAAGAGGTCGTGGTATCTATTGGGGGCAAGACTCCATGGTGCTGGCCATAAAGGCTCAGGTCAGCGGCAGAACTTCATGCGAGTGGGTTATGAAACGGGCAGCAATCCATTTTACCTTCGTTTTTCCAGTGCGTGGTTACTACAAAAGGCATCAGTAAGTACATTACAAATCATGCTTTGTATTACATCCATACAAGGCTCCTTACATTTGTTATAATCTCCTAATAAGTAGGAAATACGCTACAGTATCTTCTAGTCCATGTAAGTGAAGTTCACGATATGAATGGTATAGTGAAAGAATTTCATATGCTGTAAAAACTGTATGTATAACTTCCTGACTTGTTGTTGGCCAGACAGTTCTTTCCCAAACAGGATATTCCATATTTGCTCATGCTTGGGTCTTAAACTTGATAGACTTTTCAGAGTTGACCGTAAGGACTTAATGAGCATTTAGAGAAAGACTTTCCTTATCCTTAAAGAGGCCTAACCTTTGAATTTATTCATTTCAAGGGTTTGTAGAACATTCTTAGTGTCCATTTCAGTTCTTCCTCTGGACGTAAGTGGCTTCTTTTGTGGACAGAGTCCTTTTCTTTTACTTCAATGATGTTGAGTCATTTTTGTTGTCCACACTTAGAGAACAACTGCAACAATGGTGTTTATTCATGCTATGAACCGTTTATGGTAAGAATTCTAATTTCTTTCTAAACAGCCACTGTACCTTTATTTTTTTATTTTTTTTTTTTTACTGCAATAGTACTCATGAAACCTTCACCTTATCCTTTCAAATTGTCAGCATCCTTGTTTAACCAAGAGATTCAGAGAAATATTTTTTTTATATGGTTGTCAACACATGGTTAGGTTTAGTTTATTCTTGTAGTAATGGTAAGAGGGATTGCTAGCTGCTGCCACTTGAACAATTGTTGCAAGTACATGCCCTCCAATTTGAGCTGTTCTGTTCAAACTTTCTGTTAACCCAGCTCCCCCTTGTTGTATATTGATAATTTAAATGACAGCCTTTTTCATCAGTGGAGTATGGGTATTGCATATGCATGAGCACTGACTAAAAATCTTGAGTTTCTTTAGAGGGCTAGTGATGCATATGGAAAAGCCAAGACCACAAAATATACGTTTGACTTGTTAAGCGTCCCCCCCCCCCCCCCCCCCCCCAGATGAGCTTGCTGCTAACATACTGTCACGCTTTTTTTTTTAATTAGCAATCATAGCACTGATGATAGTATTTCAAAGTTAATATTGATTTTTATGCTTATCATTACATACTGTAGTTAAGTGTAGGAATTTTATTGAATGTTGGAATAAAAAAAACAATTAATACTACTATTGTTTTATTTCAAAAGACTACATTATACTTAATGACAAAATATTATACATACATGCACTATTATTCTTTCACATGCCAGTCTCTAAGCAAGGAGCTAAACACAATCCTACTTCACAGTGTCAAACCATCTATGTACTTGTGATTGTGGAGACAAATGTTCTACATTCTCATCTAGAAACTGATTTGCAAATCTGTTTGTTTCTTTCACAAGGTAATCAATGATTTTATCATCAAAATATTTTTCAAAATATTCTAATGAATTCTCTTTGTCCCCAACTGTAAATTTCATGCAGGGATCAGCAACAAAAGTAATGGGATCTCTCTCTCTCTCTCGCTATCTCTCTCGGAGTCCAGTCACTCGGCAATGAAAAGTCATCTTCACTCCTGCTATTAGGAGAAAAGTTTGTTCCCTCAATATCCTCATCACTGGAGGATTCAGAACTAGAGCTCTCATCATTGAATAGGTCATCAATATCAGGCTCCTCATCTAGTATTTGATCGATCTCACCTGAAGAAATATGCCTCTTCTTTGGGACATTCATTGTGAAAGACGCAAAATTCGACTTGTCTCAATAAACGCTCGAAGCGTACTGAAGTCTGAAAGATTCTAATTTGTAGCATCGAGTGACCACTAGAGTTGCCAGGCAGGAAATAAGTTTCCATTTACAGCTTACGTGTTGCTGAGAGTCTTACCAAATGATGTTCCTACACTTTCTATATGAGTAAACATATTATTACGGGACTGACAGCTTGATAAGCACAGTTAAAGTCTTGAATGTAATATCCCATTGAAGGCGCTACCAAGTAGATTGCGGTCAACATATTATTACGTGGGTGACGCTTAACAGGTTAATTGTAAGTACTACAGTGGCTTTGTGTGAGAAAATTAAGAGGAAAATAAGTCTTTTGGTTTAGTTTTTTTTTCCATGTCCATCTTCAGATCACTCCATTGCTGTTGGTGCAAAAGGCCTCCGTGAAATTCTGCCACTTGTCTTCCTTTGGGCCCCATCTTCCTTGTGTTTCTTCATCTCCACCCTCCCTTCACATAGTTATCATCCAAGTAGTATGCTCCTCCAACTTTTTCTTGTACCTAGGTAACCCAGGTGACATGATGAAGTGGTTATTCTCCCAGAGATTGGGACAATGGACATATCCAAGCCATCCCCACCTCCCTTTTGTCATTATTTTCATGTGCATATGCAAAGTGTCATTTTCAATTATGGTTATTTCCATCCTTCCATCTAACTGTATAACAAGATAGCAGTTTTCCATGTATGTACTAGTATGTTTTATAATGTTATTTCTTGTTATAATGTTTGTTTCCTGTTTTCTTTTTGATGCAATGTAATATCAATAATATTTTAAATTTTTTGCAGCATGAAACTTTCTTACAAGACTCTCTGTATGGGAAATCTGCAAAAAATGATTGATACTAGCCGTCTGAGAACAGATATTCCTATTGATGTAACGCAGATAGCTAACACCAAGCTGTTTGAAATTAAGGCTGTGGAAAAGGAAGGTGGTATTATGCTAGAAAATGATGTGAGTGTATTATGAATTTAATTTATTTTTTAAATGATAAGGGTATTTGTAGCTTATGTGCACTTTCAAAACTAGAACTAACAGTTGATTCTGTATTTTTTTTTACATTAATTGAACTGTCTATTTGCTGGTTTCTTATGTGCAGTGTATATATGTAATTAAACTATAATTAGCCATACATAGAAAAACTTATTTTACTCACACTTGAGAGCCTCATTAGTTACTGTATATATATTAATTTGTCTCCAAAAAATATTGCTTCTCTTACAGGGTATTGACATTTTAAAGCAAGAATAAACATAGAAGTTCAGTGGGCTTCAGAAGCTGTGATTGCAGCAGTAGAAAGAAATGGTGGATTCATCACAACAGCATATTATGACTTTATAGCTCTGGATGCAGCTGTAAACCCTGCCAACTTTTTCAAAAAAGGTAAATATTATAGTTTATATTCTACCTTGTAGTTTATTACCTTACCAAAGAGAATTGATTTTCACAAATGTGGGTCAGGTTGTTTTTCATAACTGATGTTGAATATCTGCATTAATAAATGTGATAACGATGTCATAAAAATGAATTTTCTCTGTTGCAACAAAAAATTCAGGAAGTACTCTGTAGATTTGTACTGCATGCAGTCAGGTCCACCAGTTCCCAACTGTCAGTCTCTCATTCATTGTTTAGTCATGAACTTTGACAGAAGTATTTTTTTTTTTTTTTGAAGCAATGTGTTTGTATTGAATAAGTTAATTTTTATTATTAAAAAGACACTTGTCAGATGGCAAACCAATTAATTTTGTGCCTGAATTTCAAGTCACAGGAGAGCCATTTATGTCAAAAGGCCATGCTCATAGCTGTATTAGAAATAGCTAAATGACCAGAAACCAGACTGGTGCAAGAATCAGTGCTGTGAGCTATAAACTCCCATACATTCCATGGTATTTAGGGAATGCTTGCATACATTGCAATCTCTTGGTTAGGGACTTGACCCACACCCACAGCAGATACTCGTGCATCCAAGGGATGTATCATGAAGTGTGGAACTATAATTCATCCTGTTTTGGCTCACAAATTGATGTGAAGTGCAGAGGAGTTTTCAGTTGATGGCTAGGCAGCATGGGATGTTTGTGTTTCAGTGAAATGGGAGCTGTTTTTACATCTCTTATGTTCAGCACAATTTCAGTGCTGACATTTTTATGGTATATGTGGGAGTCTTATGTACAATTGTTTAGCTTTCATCTCATGGGACACAACATGCAAGTGGTTAGACACATAATCATGTCTGCCCTTTTTCCATTATGACATTCTCTGCATTGTAGACTCTACTGGATCTTTACCTGTTCATCTCATTTAAAAAGATGAGGCCATCTCTAAAATAGTCACTCTTGGGAGGACAGCTTATTGCAGTGCAAAGGTGTCAACCAGTGGCTTTCCCTATTGAGCCTGAAGCAAAATGTTGCTATTGTAACGTATGTTTTCAAGGGTCCAACCTTGCAGGCTTGTGTGTATATTCAGTGTTGTCTCCAAAAGATAGTTTCTGGTGCTTAGATAAATCCCAAGAAGCTTCCAGACAGATCCTTTAGTTCGCAGTTGGCCAATATTGATTGATAGCTGCTTCAACCCATTCTAATCTATATTGTTATTTGGGCTGATTACCTAGTGGGTATGTTGTGAAACACTTGTCATTTATTCAGAAATGAAATTTACTTTTCATACAGGGGACTAAAAAGGAAAAATGTGTTCTTCCTGCTGTTGTGTCACTGTGAACCTTGTTATAAATCCAGAAAGTGTATGATGGTTGAGAATACATTTACAAGTGCTGAGATAGCTTAAATGTCCAGATGTCTGCTAAGAACTTTGGGGTGATATAAAGGATATTTAATATGACTAACTGCTGGCTGTATATTAAGTCATGTGAAGGGTAAGTCATTTTACATGCTGCAAAGTGATGAAAGGCAATATGTAATAAATTCAGAACCAGAACACTATAGTGCTAGACTTTCAAAAAATGTTCTTGTCTAGTACTTCATAAATCCAGTTGTCCTGTAATGTCTTGCCAGTGTAAATCAGTGTTAATGCAAGTCTTAACTCAGGGTTTATATTTTTATACATTAAATTTATGTTTAAATTGTAATCTAGCAGTTTTTGTGGTCTAGTAATACAAAAATGATGCTAAATTGTGCATACTTATACTATATGACTTTTTGTCTTTCATAGGTGTACCAATCCCACGACGTATGATCCCACCCCAACATCTTATTGGCTACTACACTGATCCAAAGAATAGAGGTTATTTAGCAGATCCAGCGTTAATAGCCAAGGAAAGGTTTATTCTAGCACAGGTATGATGATAACTTTTTGTTGAACAATGCCTTTGATGCAAAAAGATGTCAAATAACAATTATATAATTGATACTGGAAAGCATTTCAACATGAATCAGCCATTGATCAGAAGTTTCCTTCTTTAATTTTGTACTACATTCCTGTTTTACTCAAGGATGCACTTTTTCAATTTGGCACTATTGTAAATTTAAGAAAATTTTAAAAGAAAATGTGTCTATGTATAGAGTGATGGTTCATGTATAAGTAAATCAGTCACAGCTGTACTCGTAGAAAACCACTACAGGTAATGGAATTTATGTAATTATCTCAAATGTCACGAAATTCATTAAGTAGTTTTGTAATAAGTGTGTGAAATATATTAAATTCGTATGTATTTTTTGGTGATAACATGTTTTTGTACATGAACTTTCCTGTCAGACATATACTTAGCTTACGTCTCTGACGTCACGACAAGAATTCAAAACTCGCGGCAAACGCGACAGGTATGGTCAGATGATCTACCTTACCCGCCGCTGGGAAGCGGGTGTAAGAACCAACATACCTTTCTTGGTTGTCAGATTTTTTCTGTCGTCGGTGTCGACCACCTGTTGTCGGTACCTCTTGACAGTTGGATTCTTTTCTTTTCTCGTTTTCGCCCTGGATTGTTTCTACGGACTTTTTTTTTTTTTTTTTTTTTTTTTTTTTTTTTTTTTTTTTTTTTTTGTTTTTGGTGAAGTACCCGATCTTTTCCTGGCCTGGCATTCGCGATTTGTGGACAGTTATTTGACTTTTCTTTGGATTTTTCTTTGGATTCATGATGTCTGATGTTGATACTAAGAAAAAACTGCTATGTTTAGAGTTTGTTGTATGGACTGAGTGTAAGGTGAGGCTACCGAAGCTGCGGTAGACCCTCACACAGTATGTTTGAAGTGTAGAGGGAATGAATGCACTTTGATAATCCTTGTAATGAATGTGAAAAGCTGAATGAGGATGAATGGAAGTCTTTGTCTTCCTACTTGAGGAAGCTTGAAAAGGATAAAGTTAGGAAAGCTTCTTCTAGGAGCAGTAGTAGATCTCGTATTAGCGAGTTGGATATAGATAATCCTATTTTAGAAGTAGCTCCTTTGTCAGTTTCAGCTCCTGCTCCCTGCACCGAAGCCGAAGATGCGCCTTCGGAAGTGGCCTCCATGAAAGCCACCATTCGCAGTATGGAGATGAAAATTAACATTTAGAAGGTAAGAGTGATTCCAATAGTGATTTGTGCAGTGAACCCAGTGCAGTGGAGGGTGCGTCTGATCGGCTCCCTAATGCTTCCAGGCCTAGACCTCTTCCAGACTCCCAGTCCAGTGGGGAGGAGGAAAAGTCGAAGCCGCAGGAAGGTTAGGGAGCATCCCCACCGGTCAGGTGTCCCCTCGGTAGCTCCTGTTGATCGTTCCCAGGCTACCTTGGATCGCTCCAAGAGAGAAATATTGCGCCAATGCTTCTCGTCTTCGCCTTCGCCTTCTCCTAAACGAGGATGGAGCTCTTCGGAAGCCTCGGGCGCCCCTTCGAAGAGAGCCTGGAACGCTCCCTGCGCCCGTCCATCCAGCCCTGAAGTTTTTTCGGAAGAGCCTGAGGTGGAAGCGAAGAAAACGTAAGAGATCTGGAGTATCGTTCCCCGCCCCGCAGAGATCGAGCCTCGTCACCTGTTCAAGAGTTTGTGAAATCTCCTGCAAGGGTGTTGGCTAACCTTCAGGTGCAGATTTCGGCTCTGGCTGGCTCTCTTTGCGTGTCGTCTCGCTTCCGGTAAAGAAGTCCAGGCTCCCCTCTCCTGACTCTCGCTATTCGACGGAAGCAGCCCGCTCACCTGTGCGTTCGAAGTCTCGCAGGAGACTTTCTGCTTCGGACAAGATCCGCCCATCTGCGTCCAAGCGCCATTCGCCTGACAGACAGGATGTCTTTGTTTCTCCTTCGGACAAGGAGCAGACTGCTCGTAGGAGATCTTCGCCCTACAGACGCTCTTCTCGAGACAGGATCGCTCCCCTTGATAGGCACCAAGAGCCTAGTAGGCGCTACTCGCCTCGTAGTCGCTCCTCGTCTCGCCTCCACTCTCCTGTTGACAAGCGCCCTAAATCGGACAGGCGCTCTTCGCTGGACAGGCGTCAAGAGCTTGTTAGGCGCGTTTCTCCTGGCAGGCGCTCTTCTCCTGACTTTCACTCTCCTCGAGTCAGGCGCCGAGATCCTAGCAGGCGCTTCTCCCCTTGTAGGCGCTCACCTAGTAGGCGCTCGTCGCCAGAGATCCTCTCTCCTCGGTTCAGGCACCAAGAGCCTGGTTAGCCGCTTCTCGTATGGCAGGCGCTGTTCGCCTGGTAGCCGCTCTCCTTTGGATAGGCGCCAAGAGCCTGATAGAAGTTTTTCTTCAAACAGGCGCTCTGCTCCGGACAGCCGCCTTACTCCTGTTAGGCTCCAAGAATCTGGAAAACGCACTCCTCCAGACAAGAAGGATTTTGCAAGTAGGCACGTTTCTGAAGCTTTGTCTCCAAGACGTAAACGTCTTACTTCCTCTAGAGACTTTTATAAGGATAGTCGCGCCTCTAAGGATCATGAGGGTTCTTCAGCTCAGGAAGAACAGGATCCCTCAGAAGAAGAAGGGACCAAAAGACTCCTCTGTTTCCTCCTATAAGAGGTTAACAGATTTGCTCCTGCAAGAGTTCGGAGATATCCTTTCTCCTGTGGCTCCTCCTTCTCCTCTTTCTTTATTCTCCACTTCGAAGACTTCGAAGGTTTCGTCTTGTGTAAGGATGAAAACCAACTGTTTCCATGAAGAGGCGCTTAGAGGTTTTGGGGAATGGCTCCATTTCTAAGGAAGAGAAAGGGAAGGGACACTGTTTTTTCTTTTCCCTTTCCGTCTAAACTGACTGGCAGAATGGGATTCTGGTACGAATCGGGCGAACCTTTAGGCCTCGCTCTCCCTTCGTCTGCGGACTCAGACTTCTCTTCATTGGTGGATTCTGCTCGTCGTTCCGCCCTCCTGTCCGCCAAGACTACGTGGGGGGATGAACGAACTTGACCACCTACTGAAGGGAATGTTCCGAGTCTTGGAAGTTTTTCAACTTCCTTGATTGGTCTTTAGGAGTTCTGGCTAATAAGACCCAGACCCCGGATTCACTGTCTCCTGAAGATCTTAACTGCGTCCTCACTTGCATGGACAAAGCAGTGAGAGACGGCTCGAGTGAAGTCTCCTCACTGTTTGGAGCTGGAGTTATTAAGAAGCGGTCAGTCTACTGTTTCGTTTCTCACTAAGGCAGTTTTCACATGCACAAAGGGCCTCTCTTATGTATGCTCAACTCTCTCCTCTTCTGTTCCCCAAGAAAATTATTCAGGATGTCTCGAGTGCCCTTTCAGCTAAGGCTACTCAGGACATGTTAGCCCAGGCAGCCAGGAAAACCTCGCTCTGTCTTCCCAACCCAAGGCCAAGAAAGAGACTCCTCTGAGGCAGGAGCCCTTTCGAGGAGGACCCGCTGTCAGAGGTTCTTCAACCAGAGGAACTAGACCTTTTAAGAGAGGTAAAACCTTCTCTAGGTCAGTCAGAGGGAAGAAATAGCGATCAAGGACTCCAGACATCAGTGGGTGCCAGACTACTGAAATTTGCCGACGTCTGGGCCCCAAAGGGGCAAAGGGGAGACAATTGGTCCCTATCGATTGTCAGCAAAGGATACCTCATTCCCTTCTCGTCAAGACCACCATTGACGACAACTCCGAGGGAGTTGGTGGCCAAGTACAAGGACCCCATCATGAATCAAGCCTTTTCTCTAGCAGTAGATCTCATGCTAGAGAAGGAGGCTATAGAACTAGTGAAAGATCCCCGCTCTGCGGGTTTTTTACAACAGACTACTCCTAGTTCCGAAGAACTCAGGAGGATGGAGACCGGTTTTGGATGTAAGCGCCCTGAACGTCTTTGTGGAAAAGAGGAAGTTCGCCATGGAGACAACTTCCTCAGTGTTAGCGGCTCTTCGTCAGGGGACTGGATTGGTGTCTCTAGACCTTCAGGACGCTTACTTTCATGTGCCGATCCATCCTTCTTCACGGAAGTATCTATGATTCATGATGGAGGAAACATCTTCCAATTCAAGGCCTTGTGCTTCGGCCTGTCGACTGCACCCCAAGTTTTCACGGGGTTAATGAAAAACGTGGCGCAGTGGCTACATTTGGAGGGAGTGAGGGTGTCGCTTTATCTCGACGACTGGCTAATCAGAGCAGAGTCTCAAGAAAGATGTCTGGAGGACCTTCAAAAGACCCTTACATTGGCAAGTTCTCTGGGACTTCTGGTGAACTTCCAGAAGTCTCAATTAATCCCCAGTCAAGAGCGGATCTATCTGGGGTTGATCGGATAGCTTCTCTGGCTTTTCCGGCTTTTCCGTCGCCAGAGAGGATAGCTCGTTGCTACGAGAAAATAACTACCTTCCTAGAGAAAGATGCATGCACAGCGAGGGAGTGGATGAGTCCCTGCTGGGGACACTCCTCGTTGGAGCAATTCGTTTCTCTAGGAAGGTTGCATCTCAGGCCTCTACAGTTCTTCCTATACCAGAACTGGAGGCGTCTCTCCCTAGATCTGGAGTTTCTCCTTCAAGATCTTAAGGGGAATCAAGAGAGACCTTCGGTGGTGGAACAACCCACTTCGTTTTGTGGCAAAAGGAATGTCTCTTTACATGCCGAACCCCAACCATGTGTTGTTTTCCAACGCGTCGGAAGCAGGTTGGGGAGCGACGCTCGGGACAAGATAAGTGTCAGGCACCTGGAAGGGGGATCAGGTGTCCTGGCACATCAACAAGAAAGAGTTGATGGCAGTCTGGATGGCATTGAAAGCCTTCGAGCCCCACGTCCGAAATGCAGTAGTGCAGGTCAATTCGGACAACACAACAGCCTTGGCGTACATCAAAAAACAGGGGGGGGACACACTCCTTCTCCCTGTACGAAACAGCAAGGGATCTTCTGCTGTGGTCTCAAACAAGGAAGATCAGTCTTCTCATCAGATTCGTACAGGGAGAAAGGAACGTCAGGGCCGATCTCCTGAGCAGGAAGAATCAACTCCTGCCTTCCGAGTGGACCCTCCACTAAGAGGTATGCCAAGACCTGTGGAGAAGATGGGGCAGACTCACATGACCTCTTTGCAACAGCAAGGAACGCAAGGATCGAACTTTACTGCTCCCCGATCTCAGACCCAGGAGCAGTGTCAGTGGATGCGTTTCTCCTAGATTGGACAGGTCTAGATGTCTAACGCCTTTCCCCCCTTCAAAGTACTGGGACAAACCCTCAAGAAATTTGCTATCTCGGAGATGGACAAGAATGACGCTAGTAGCTCCGTTCTGGCCCGCCCAAGATGGTTCACAGAGGTACTGGAATGGTTGGTGGACTTTCCAAGAGCACTTCCACAAAGACAAGATTTGCTCAAACAACCCCACTTCGACAGGTATCACAGAAACCTCCCTGCTCTCAATCTGACTGGCTTTCGACTGTCAATAGTCTTGTCAGACCAAAGGGGTTTCGACAAAAGCAGCTAAGGCTATCGCCTCAGCTAGAAGACCTTCGACCCTTAAAGTCTACCAGTCGAAGTGGGACGTCTTTCGCCGGTGGTGCAGGAACCAGAAGTTTTCCTCTTCCAGTACCTCTGTGACTCAGATAGCAGATTTCCTAGTTTTTCCTCAGAGAAAAATGCGGTTTGGCAGTATCTACTATCAAAGGATACCGGAGCATGCTGGCTGCAGTGTTCAGACATAGGAACTTAGATCTTTCGAATAACAAAGATCTGCATGATCTATTAAGATCTTTCGAAACTTCCAAGAAAACTTCGAACGAAGTTCCAAGTTGGAATCTGGACGTGTTTCTTCGTTTTCCTGAGGTCCTGTAGGTTTGAGCCACCACATTAGCCTCCTTCAAGAGCTTACGAGGAAAGCTCTCTTTCTCATGGCTCTAGCATCCGCTAAAATTGGGTTAGTGAGATTCATGCCCTAGAAGGAAGGGTAGGTTTCAAAGGAGATTCCGTGGTTTGTTCCTTCCTTCCTTCGTTTTTTAGCAAAGAATGAGAACCCCTCAAATCCTTGGCCAAGGAGCTTTGAGGTTCGTGGATTATCTGCCCTAGTAGGGGAAGAAAACCTGAAGAACTCTTTGCCCTGTTAGGAGTTTAAGATACTACCTTCAGAAGAAGAAAACCCTTAAGGGCATTGAGGACAGACTATGGTGCTCTGTAAAGGACCCCAGCAGACCATTGTCGAAAAATGCGCTGTCTTTCTTCATTAGAAGTCTTGTGAAAGAAGCACATAGATCTTGTAATGAAGAACATTTCAAGCTCCTAAAAGTTAAGGCTCATGAAGTGAGAGCCATTGCCACTTCCTTGGCCTTTAATAAGAATATGTCTCTTCAGAATCTGATGAAAACTACATTCTGGAGATGTAAATTCATTATTCGCCAACCACTAGCCTAAAAGACGTCAGTATTACATATGACGAGTGCTTCGCATTAGGCCCGTTACGTATCGGCGGATTCGGTGCTGGTGCAGGGCATGTAGTACGGTACGGTTCGGTACGATATTACGGTACGGTACGGTTTTTCTGGGGATGTAAGTACGGTTCGATATTACGGTACGATATTTTCCTTCGAGTTCGGTACGGTACGAAAGTACGATTTTTTTTTTTCGTACTTAATCGTACCATTTCCGTACCAAATTCAGATAGGTGTTGCAAGCAGCCAAGCCCCCACTTGGTTGACTTGGGCGGTGAGTCAACCAGGATTAGCAGAGGTCTTCTCACTGGGGTGTTAATTAAAGCATATCCCAGTGGGGTTTGCCCCGTCAGCCGTCACAGCAAGGCTGGGCAGGGACCCCACCTACTTATCGGCTTATCCTCAGGTGAGAAGGTCCATTTTCCCTTTTTAATGAGTTGGTATACCCTATCGGCTCCTTCTTGGCGATTTGGGAGGGGCCCCTAGGCACTCCTTCGGAAATATTTCCATTCTTCCAGGTCTCTGTTTTTCATATACGTTTAATTAAATGTCTTTTAGGACCTTTCTTGTGATTATCATAAGCCACTGAGGCCTGCTGACTGCTGCCCGCAAGACTGCCGCTGCACTCTGCTTTTGTGCTACGGAGGCAGTAATGATCTAAGACTAGGTCTAAATGAGGATATTGTTGATGCTGTAATGCTATTACGCTGCAACACATAAAACTATATGAATGCCTAATACTGTATAACTGAACATTTTCCTTTTGTAACCTTAGCAAAATAAAATTGTATTATATCATTAATGTATTACATAACACCAATCTTCTTTAAGTGGCAGTGGTGGTAATGGTAGTAGTAGTAGCAGTAGTAGTAATAAAGCCATGTTATGTCTATATGAACTGCAATGTAAAAAAAAAGTAGGTACGGAAACAGTACGAAATTACGGTACGATAAAATTTCGTACTAGTACGGTACGGTATGAATTTTTAGGTACTGTACGAAATTACGGTACGGTAAAAATGCGTGGTACGAATTACGAAAAAACAAATCGAACCGTACCGTACTACATGCCCTGGTGCTGGGGCAGGGAGCTGGAACATATCCTTAGTAGTTTTTTCCCTTGTTTTTGGTAATTGAGTTCATATGGTTGTATGAAAAATGATGCAGGTAGGCATCTTTTTTCGTTTCGTTTGTAAATACTAATAAACTTTTAGTTTTGGTTATGGTGATCGGATTTGGTTTGAAGCTCCCTGAGTTGGTAGTGGACAGGTTCTGTCATAGAAGAGGGCGAATCCCCATTGACATGATCCGACTTGGATTCTACTAAGTAAGCATATATCAAGTCCCGTTAGTAGACCCCAAAGAGTCTTTTTCAGCTGTAGGTCACGCCCTCGCTGTAGCTCTTATGGCTATGCAGACTAATAGACAGTATCTATGAAGTCTTCAGCCTAAACAGGTAAGAACCAAGGTTATTTTATCCTACAACAGGTGTTGTTTACCTTTTCTTTGTTATTTTCTGTCTTGTACCCTCCACCAAGGGTGTCAATCAGCTAAGTATATGTCTGACAGGAAAGTTCATGTACAAAAATGATATTGTTATTTTACAATAAAGTTTTGTACATACTTAGGAAGGGGGCCGGGCAGACATATACGATTGATGGCCCGCCCAGCCTCCCCTCAGGAGACAGGTATAAGAGAGAAAAAATCTGGCAAGAAAGGTATGTTGGTTCTTACACCCTCCGCTTCCCAGCGGCGGTAAGGTAGATCACCTGACTACCTGTCGCGTTTGCCGCGAGTTTTGAATTCTGTCGTGACGTCAGAGACGTAAGCTAAGTATATGTCTGCCACGTAAGTATGTACAAAACTTTATTGTAAAATAACAATATCATTTTGGAATTATTTCGTAGGAGAACAGTGTCACTGCTGTGATTCCATAAACTTACATTATTAAAACCAGTGGAGACTCATTTTACATTTTTTTCAATTTGTTTTTTTCTTTGATAAAGAAAGCCTTCCCCATTCACTGGTTGTGTATTAATCTGGAAACGTTGACCTGGTGGTCTAGTTGAAGGACCCATTTTCATAGTACAATGGAATTTGGAAAGTCATCTATAGTTAAGATTATAATCTGAATAGGAGAAAAGCATTAGTTTCAAGTGAATGAGTCCTGGGGGGGTATTCCCCTTACATTTTTTTTCTCTTGACGAGAGAGTGGAGTTTTCACCTATTTCATAGTTTTTTTACCAGCAGTTTCATGTATGTATTTTGGTTTTTTATTTTTTCCATATATGATGCTGTATAGTTTTTTTTCCATCAGTGGCTTGCTTTTACATAGGTGTTTTTTTGTGGACATATATGCAGGATGATTTATTTGTTTTTTTTATTATTATTCATGTTCGCCTTAAGTTATGAAATTTCTTTTCTTTTTATGTTTTTGGTGCAATGAACTATGACATTCTATGGAAACCCTGAAGTCTAAATCTGACATTCATATATATCTTAGATTCTGAAAAAGTGGTCAGTTTTCTTAGAATTCTTTTATTCGGGAAATTGATCAAAGGTGGCAAACCTCCAGTTGGTTAACAGTACTTACCTCCCACCAAGTGTATAAGTTTGTCCTAATGTTGAGACTGAGGGTTCATTTCTTATATGAACAAATGACAAATTTGTAATCAGTTTGGCAAACGAAACTGTCTTTAAAAAGTACAGAGAGCAAAGCACGTCCTCTCTTAAAGGCAGTAAGAAAGTAATTAGTGCGGTCACAAGATGTCAAAGGGATTGTGGGCGCTCCCACATAGTGCGTGATCAAGCACAAATGCCATTATTTCCTTGTGTACACAATTGTTTTTTAACTTTACCTGTTTTTCAACTGGCACTAGAAGATTTATCCTAATGTTAAGACCTCAGGTTTGGTAATTATGAAAAATACAATTGATTAAAAAATTTGTAATTTTTCATAACTAACAAACCTGAGGTCTTAACATACAAAGGCCCTTGAAGTATGTGCAACAAGATTCAAAGGGAACCAAAGACTGGACAGACAATAACCCAATACCTCACACAAACCATGGAAAGAGGTAAAGGGCAAAGTGAGAGAATTTGTCATCCATGCAGCAGCCACTGTCATGACTAAGGAGAGTCATCCTCCTAAGGTACACCTGATAATTGGCCCTTGAGGAAATTCAGTGACCAATTAATATTGTAGTAGGTAACTTCAGAAATAAATTGCAATAGAAATCACAACCTGGAACAATGAAAACAAAAATCAGAAACCATGAAAGGGCACATATACACAGAGAGGAGAGCAGACCACACAGCTTGAGCCCAGTTCAGTAGAACAGAACTAAGGGAGTCTGTCAATCAGCAACACTAAATAGACTGAGCCAGGGCGTCCTCACTCATGCAACCCATTGCATGAGTGAAGGAATCATGCTAAAGGAAGGAACCAACAATAAAGTGATATATTGAGAACCCCAAAAATGCAAAATGTCACGAACATAGTACAGGATGAATTAGTGCAAAACGGTGACCTTTTACCCTACTGCGAGCAAAGATCTTAATCACCGACAAGCAAAGAAACTTGAACTTGTTGTTCTTTCCTTGTCACAGAAGGCTACACAAGAGAAGAAGGCCACAATCTTGATGCAGTAGATCATAAGGTAAGGGAATCAATAAAAGATTTGCTGCCTATAAAAAAACCCAGCCCCAGTGCTCTATTTCAGTACTCCAAGAAAAGGGACATTGTGCTCTTGACAGAAATTGAAGTACCAGGGATACCAGGAACATGCACGCTACTGGAATGAAAGCAATCATGCCGTTAGCTTTCCTGGAATGGCTGTCAATTAGGATCGTGAAGGGTGCTCTAAGAGGGAGGATCCTGATGGCCTATGGCTTTTGAGGACTGAGCCCTGGTACAAGACAAAATTGTAACCGTGGACACCAACATTGGCGACGTGCTATGCCAGTAACTCTGCCAAGCCACTTTGGTAGAATAAAAGTGTCGTTGACCAACCCAAACAGAACCCAAGGGGCAAAAGGCCCAGTCCTCCAAAAAGGTTAACCAACACAGAGACAGCGTGGTTCTGTATAATCCATTATCGTCATTGAAGATGCCAGTTTAATCCTTATTGCATGGCACAGAAGGCCTGAAGGTTAACACACACACATAAAGAGCAAGCACCTTTTCAATGACATCTTCAGGAAGCCAAGATTGGTGTACAAGGTATTGTAACCCATGTATGTCTAGAAATTGAGATTGGAGTTTTAGTAACAAAGATACCATTATGACTTGAAGGCAGCATGCAGACTGAGGCACAGGGATTGGTACAGGATACCACAGACCCAACAAAGTGATAAAAAGCCATTGAGACTGAGGAAAAGGAATAAGCAGAGGTCTCACCGGTTTGATACATTGGGAAAGCCTGACAGTTTGATTATCTTTCTTTTTGCAGCTCTTCAACGCATTGTAGATAGGATCTGTTTACATAGAATAAAGCTGATTATGCTTTCTGTAATGGGTTTTGTACTACAAAACTAATAATAATTACCCAAGAGAGTAGCTGAAGATTAATTACCTTACCACTAGACCCATCACACTTTCCAGGCATTAACCATAAGAAAAATAAAGAGGTCTGTATGTACCTTACATAAGAATTATTTACAGCTTATCCTTTTCAACATTTTAAGTTTAAAATTTTGGCTTACAGAAGTACGGTTACAAGCTGCCAGATGTAAATGATTCCCCTGACAAAGATATGTTGCTTGAACGGAAGGACCCTCGTCAGGTTTTCTTCGGCTTGGAACCTGGATGGATTGTTAATCTGCGTGACAAAGTTATCCTGAAACCGACAGATCCTGAACTTAAAGAATATTATGCCTCATAAGTGTAAATAGTCGTGAGTGATGTACAGTATTGTTTTTTTGATGAATAAATACTAAATTATAAGAAAGTTATTTTATTTCACTTTTCTTTAATTGTTGTACCTGAAGACTAGTGCATTTGAGTTCTTTATGAAAAAAGACAAGGATATAAGATTTTTATCTGCTTGTACCTTTTGTATCTGTCTATCCTTTATTGTATCTCAGGTGCCATCCTGTACCTAAGATTCCATATTGTTACCCCATATCTCAGCATTTCTTTTCCAGGATATTGATATATATTCTTGATGTCAAATAACTTATTATTCATTGTCTGTTCCTTGCCAGCTATGGTTTTTAGAAGTGTAGATCTATTTTGACATTCAATTACAAGAGCCTCTCGGTGTTCATCTACAAGAAGCTTCACTGCATTAAGCTTAGATAATAAATCAACTTGTTTGTTTGGTTCTTGTAATTTTAATTTCGTTTCAGTCTAGCAGTGGCATGTTGGTGATAACTCTTGACATCTGTTTTTTTGTTCTTTTCCTCTTTCAAGAAATGGATATGTAACCTGTTTGGTTTCTATGAATGCCATCTTGAGAAATCTAAGTGTATGTATAAATGTTATTTTGTTGGAAAATAGTTCCTCCAATCACCTAATTATTTCCTGCACAGAAACCCGTTTTTGTTTGCAACCTCTCCTAGGCTATCATTACCCATTACATCCTCCATACCGTCATTGTTCTTATCAACTTTAGCATTCATATCATCAATTTATCAACAGCAATTTTCATATTGCTTTCTGCTTTTTCTGTATGAGATTCACATTTATATTTCTTTGGAGATATCATTTGTCGATGCATTGTGCACTTTATTACTCGTACTGCACTCTTTTGAATTGAATCTTGCCTGCAATGATATGCTGCTCACTGTTTAGTCAGTTGGTGCCCTTACTGCATTTGGTGTTGAGACCATGCCTACTTTGCTAGCAGCCCCATCAGTTACATCTAAGGTCCATATCGCTAGAATTCATTTTCTTGCCTATTCTGTCATTCCAGTTTGATTCAGGATTCTCATGTTCAAATAATTTTTTTTTCAGTAATCTATAGTGAATATATAAACAGGAGTATCCTTAGCACCCCCATGTTCTTGGAATTGGGCCATTTCTGAATTGTGTCTATCCATGTGCAGGAGGAAGGTAACTGATTTTAATCAAATTAAGACCATTAACCCAAGTGACAAAAGTAACAAAAACATACTAACCATTACTGTTGCATGTAGACTTGAACTTGGGACCAGGTAGTAGTTTAAATTAATTTTCACCATGCACACAACCATTGCTAATACATGTGCACTTTGTGCAGCTTGTAAGCTATTGACCAAAATCATAAAAAGTACATAAAGCTAACAAAAGTCAGTGCTGACTAACATAAACCTATAAAGTGTATTTATATATTTACATTTCTAGTACCATCCACCACTGTGTTTATACTTGATTATAACTACAGGTTATAATCAAGCAGCAATCCTCAGCTGCTTACAGCATATGTAATTAATATGTAAACCCATGTATAATATAAATATGTACAAATGATTAATCGAGTTTGTAAAGATACTTGTATGTATGTAACTAATTACCACTATCATACCCAGTGCTGTACTGAATGTCTTCAGGATAGCAAATGTACCTTCGTCATATAATTATAGTTATGTTTGTGATAGTTGTGGTAGTTAATAATGTAAGAGTACAGTAATACTATAATTTTAGATGTATTAGAAAACTTAACCAAACAATCCAGGTTCTTGTTGAAATTATTTATATGGATGTATAAGACTACTTGTATTAAAATTTTTGTAAGTAATGTATATATATACTATATAATATATACATATGGTGGGATGAATTGTCTTATTAAAAGCTTCAGTAAAAACATAAAGAACATTACATACATACTAAAAATTACGATAAAACTAAAACAAAACGCAAAACATACAAAAACAGAAATAAAAATGAAATAATATGAAAGGTAAAACAAACTACCCTCAAAAATAAAATGGCTAACGAGCCCACTTTGTGTACCTACTATGAAACTATAATGATCGCTAGTTTGAATACCGGAACGAGTTTTTGTTCAATTCCGGTTTCATTTTCTTAATAAACAGCGACTCTGAAATTAAAAGGTCCAGTCTATTTGAGCAAAAGACAGTACTCTAATATCTAGGTGAGTGAAAGGATGGTCCTGTGCTAAACTGTGTTCCCTTATGGCAGAAAAAGGTGGTTTAGAAAGAGGAAACCTAGTTCTAATGGAAAGACCTCTGTGTTCCAAAATTCTGTGCCTAAGCCAGCGGGAACTGGATCCCACGTATCGCAGACCACACTGCGAACAAGTAAACAAGTAAACGACACTCGAATTAAGGTCCACAGGAAGAGCAGGCTTCTCCCTCAAAAGTGATCCTACAGTAAAAGGGTTAGTAAAAACAAACCTGAAACTAACTTGAGGAAAACTGTGCTTAAGTATTTCTTGTAACTTTTTTCGTACCAAGTAGCTACTATGACCAAGGAAAGGCAATTTAATATACTTTACATCTTTACTAGCAGTACTGTACACCGGTCTGGGACAAAATTTATCATCTAGAAAATTTTTCAGAACTTTGTAAAAGACAAATACGGGATAAGAATTTTCGGAAAAATAATTCTGGAGGAAGACCATGTCTTGATGAAATAAATTAAAATCACAGCAGACATTGTAAGCTCTATTTATCATAGTACGTATTGAATTAATTTTAAACAACTTTGGTGAAAAACTAAGATAATTTAATCCCAAGCCAGTAAAAGTACTTTTCCTATAAACGGAAGTCTCAAATTTACCTCTATTTCTGTGTACCTGAACATCTAAAAATGACAACATATTATCCTGTTCTGTCTCACAAGTAAAAGTAATATTAGGATGACGAGAATTAAAATATTCAAAAAATAAATCCACGTGTGAACGTTCCTTAAACACAAGGAAAGTGTCATCCACGTACCTACGATAATACAACGGTTTGAAAGCAACAGGGCATTCAGACATCCAAATCTTTTCACAATAACCCATGAAACAATCTGCATATACAGGTCCAAGGGGAATTTCCCATAGCAACTCCATCTATTTGATTATATAATTTACCAGCAAAGTAAAAATGCCATCAGTTGTAGCCAATTGTAATAATTTTCGCAAATCTACTTACTAAGTCCCAAAAGTTGTTAAGTGGTTTTCACATATATTATTAAGAATAATGTCAGTAGTTTCTTTTAATGGGATATTCGTGAAAAGAGAGGTTACATCAAAACTAGCCATTACAACATCTTGGTTAAAATCGAAAGAACACAATTCTTTGACAAACTCGGAAGAATTTGGGACATTAAAACTCACTAAAAGTTAAAGGTTTTAAAACTGGAACCAGAAACTTTGACAAGTAATAGCTAAACGTGCCAATTGAGGAAATAATGGGTCTCAATGGGTTTCCTATTTTATGAACCTTAGGTAGACCATACATGTAACCGGGCTTTGACCCTGAAGCAAATAAATTACTATAAGGGTAACTTCCCCAATTTATCCCTCAAACTTCTTAACATCCTATTTAATTTGTCTTCTAATTTCAAAATGTGACTCGCAATATCTACATTTAACAACCTAAATTTTGTATTGTCAGAGAGTATTTCATTCATTTTATCTAAATAATCAGACCTATTCATCAATACAACAACCCTACCCTTTATCTGGCTTTGTAATAACAATACTATCATCGTTCTTAAGATTGCGTAAAATATTGATTGTGTCTTATTTAACTGTTGTCACCCTCCTTTCTACGATTAAAATTTTGAAAGGTCTCATTTGCAATTACAGAAATTTTGTTAAAAATAGAAATAAGGGTTTCACTACCACAAATGTCACAGTTTCTTAAAGTTGAACACAGTTTTTCAAAACTTAAAAGTACTTAAAGAATTGAATTTCATGGGAGTCAAGGCAAACTCAAGACCAAGAGAAAGAACATACTTTTCCTCTTTTGTTAAATTAAATCTGTTAGAAAGATTAAAAATTACTTTACTACTATCTATTTCTTACTAACGTCCACACCTAGATTTCTCAACTTTCTGCGTGTGTAAGCCTAACATCTGTCAATTTCTTATCAACATTGGAATCCAAAATGGAAGACAGGCAATTGTAGTCCAGGAAAAGAAAGATATTCCTTAAATCCCTATTTAATGAAGACACTTCCGTAAGAATTACCTCTTTCTTACGTTTTTGCGTTTTAACCTCAAAGTCTAATAATTTGAACTGCCATGAGAGATATGTACTCGTGTTACGAAAATTTCTGGAATAACCTTAAATTTAATGAAATTAGGAATAACACGGAAATCCTTGCAAGTGTTCAGAAATCGTATGTCCTCCTCAATCTTCTTGGATCTATAGCGTACCTTCTCAGTCCGTCTAAACAACTGTAGTGTTGAGCGGCCATAATGTCTCAAAATAGTCTCAGTAATTGGGCGGCTACTTGGAAATCTTAGCTTGATGATAAATAACAGTGCCAAGACCAGGAAGAACATTCTTTATTTAACGAGCTTTCGAGGTTCAAAACCTCATCTTCAGGCTGAAAAAATGACAGGGATGAGAAATCACTAAAAATTACATTAAAAATGAATTGTCTTATTAAAAGCTTCAGTAAAAACATAAAATAAAACGAACATTACATACATACTAAAAAATTACGAATAAAACTAAAACAAAACGCAAAACATACAAAAACAGAAATAAAAATGAAATAATATGAAAGGTAAACAAACTACCCTCAAAAATAAAATGGCTAACGACCCACTTGTGTACCTACTATGAAACTATAAGATCGCTAGTGAATACCGGACGAGTTGTTGTTCAATTCCGGTTTCATTTTCTTAATAAACAGCGACTCTGAAATTAAAAGGTCCAGTCTATTTTTGAGCAAAAAGACAGTACTCTAAAATCTAGGTGAGATTTTAGATGTTGTAATGGCTAGTTTTGATGTAACCTCTCTTTTCACGAATATCCCATTAAAAGAAACTACTGACATTATTCTTAATAATATATGTGAAAACCACTTAACAACTTTTGGACTTAGTAAAGTAGATTGCGAAAATTATTACAATTGGCTACAACTGATAGGCATTTTTACTTTTGCTAGGTAAATTATATAATCAAATAGATGGAGTTGCTATGGGAAATTCCCTTGGACCTGTATATGCAGATTGTTTCATGGGTTATTGTGAAAAGATTTGGATGTCTGAATGCCCTGTTGCTTTCAAACCGTTGTATTATCGTAGGTACGTGGATGACACTTTCCTTGTGTTTAAGGAAACGTTCACACGTGGATTTATTTTTTGAATATTTTAATTCTCGTCATCCTCATATTACTTTTACTTGTGAGACAGAACAAAGGATAATATGTTGTCATTTTTAGATGTTCAGGTACACAGAAATAGAGGTAAATTTGAGACTTCCGTTTATAGGAAAAGTACTTTTACTGGCTTGGGATTAAATTATCTTAGTTTTTCACCAAAGTTGTTTAAAATTAATTCAATACGTTCTATGATAATAGAGCTTACAATGTCTGCTGTGATTTTAATTTATTTCATCAAGACATGTTTAGCACAGGACCATCCTTTCACTCACCTAGATTTTAGAGTACTGTCTTTTTGCTCAAATAGACTGGACCTTTTAATTTCAGAGTCGCTGTTTATTAAGAAAATGAAACCGGAATTGAACAACAACTCGTCCGGTATTCAACTAGCGATCATATAGTTTCATAGTAGGTACACAAAGTGGGTCGTTAGCCATTTTATTTTTGAGGGTAGTTTGTTTACCTTTCATATTATTTCATTTTTATTTCTGTTTTTGTATGTTTTGCGTTTTGTTTTAGTTTTATCGTAATTTTTAGTATGTATGTAATGTTCGTTTTATGTTTTGTTTTAACTGAAGCTTTTAATAAGACAATTCATTTTAATGTAATTTTTAGTGATTTCTCATCCCTGTCATTTTTTCAGCCTGAAGATGAGGTTTTGAACCTCGAAAGCTCGTTAAATAAAGAATGTTTCTTCCTGGTCTTGGCACTGTTATATATATATATATATATATATATATAATATATATATATATATATATATATATATATATATATATATATATATGTATATATATACACAGTGGTCCCCCGTATTTGCAGGGATGTGTAATAGGACACCCCCCATGAATAGTTAGAACCCGCAAATGTTTGGAACCTCTTTAAAAAACGCTAAAAACAGCCTATTTTGTTAGTTAAAACTCAAGAAAACCCCACTAAAAATGTTCATACTTGGTTTTTTTTTTATAGTTTTATCATAAAAAGTGCATTTATGATAAAATTGGTAAAAAAAAAAAAAACGAGAATTTGTGGATATTTCTCATAAAGATACCTCGAATGTGCAAATTTTCCACGAATAATGCGGGGGAAACATTCCTGAGAGAAATCCGCAAATGTGTGAATCCGCGAATTTGGAGAATGCAAATATGGGGAGTCCACTGTGTATATATATATTATATATATATATGATTATATATATAATATATATATATATATAATATATATATATATATATATATATATATATATATAACTATATATATATATATAGATATATATATATGATATATACAAATAATACATAATACATATATATATATATATATATATAATATATATATATATATATATATATATATATGTATATGTATGTATGTATGTATATAGATATATATATATATATATATATATATATATAGATATGTATGTATATATATATATATATATATATATATATATATATATATATATATATATAGAGATCTAATAAAAGGAGCCCATAAAAACACCAAAATGTAGAGAGAAAAGTACTATATTTCAGAGACTGCTGTCTCTCTCTTCAGGTATATATACCTGAAGAGAGAGACAGCAGTCTCTGAAATATAGTACTTTTCTCTCTACACTTTGGTGTTTTTATGGGCTCCTTTTATTAGATGGAATTCTGTTGTTACAGAACACTTTTACCAGTCATATATATATTATATATATATATATATATATATATATATATATATATATATATATTATATATATATATATAGATATATATATATATATATATATATATATATATGTATATGTATGTATGTATATATATATATATATATATATATATATATATATATATATATATATATATATATATATATATATATATATATATTTATACATATATGTAATGGGATATTCCCATTACTTATTAGTAAGCATGTAGCACGAACGTCAGGCAAACCAATACACAGTATTGGTCTCTCTCTCTCCTCTCTCTCTCTCTCTCTCTCTCTCTCTCTCTCTCTCTCTCTCTCTAGCACCGACACCTCTCTCTCTCTAAGCAATCTCTCTCTCTCCAACTCTCCACCTCTTTCTCTCCTTCTAACAGGTAATAAACCCCTGATCCCAACTCCTTGACGAGGTGGGGGGCTTAGGGATCCACTGCAGAGAGAGTATGCCCCTTTATCGGCCTACACCTCTCTGCTGTGGATCCAACTGAACATTGGGACCTTTAACTCCTTTACTCCTCCTCCTTATAAATTTTCCCCTTTCCCTTCTTCTTCTTTCGTTGACGACCCTGGCATGGTTTTGGCCTATTGATTTGACAGCTCTTTTAACTTGATGGAGGGTGGAGTTGGATGGCATGCCTCTTCATCCGTAAAACTAGAGTACCTGACGTGGTTGAGCGAGGGGAAATTTTTAAGTCAAGCCATGCCCACAGTGCTGGGTCCGATCTCATGGGACTGACGACCCTTAAGGCACTTTGGGTATGGCGTATATCCAGGTGAGGGACCCAGGGCAGTTACCAGTGTGTAACGGCATTGCCCCTCCCCCGGTTGGCATCCTTGGTGAGAGGGACCTCATCCTGGATGAAATTTTTTTAATACTATATATGGAGAAAAAAATTAACCTCACAACGACTTATGGCATGGCAATGGACTGTTCTCAGGATAATTCAAATAATGAAAATCAGAGTGGTATTAAGACATTATTACCATACAATAAACCCAAAAGAAATAGATATCGTCAGGACCCAACCTTGATTCACTTTGATTCTCTCTTTGGGGAGTCAAACTGGTCAAGGTTTTTGAACTTAGAAGCTGACAAAGATATATCTTTATTAAAATTAGAAAATTACCTATTGAATCGATGCCCATCGCAAGAGATGAGCATAAGACAAATAAAAAAAGGGAATGGTTGGTTGAAACAACAACCAAAAACCAATCGGAAAATTATTAATGTATAAAAAATATAGATAACATCAAAATATAAAGGTTACAAGGCATGATCAATGAAACAGTGTGCAAGGCACAGTAGTAGTACCAAATCTTGAGGATGAAACATTAGATAGATTAATACTTTTAGATTCATTAAAGAAAAGGTACAATAATGTTGAAGACTGCGAAGTATATGAGGTCCCAAGCAGGAAAGACAAAAGTCAAACTATCAAAATAGCCAAGATAAAGTTCAGTGGCCAAACCTTACCCTTAAAAATTAAAATGCTAGGATTAAATAGGGAACTAAGACCTTATGTTCCTAAACCTATGCAATGCAAGAACTGTTGCAAATATGGTCATACAGCAATTAAGTGCAGGAATATTTATAGATGTGCCTTTTGCAGCTCGCAGGACCATAAAACACGCTGGGACTGTGGCCAACCAAATGCGTCAATTGTGGATTAGAACATCATGCCAGATCTAAATTGTGTGCGTTCTATATCTACAATACAGAACTTAAATTACTACAAGAACGAACTGGAATGACGATAAGAGAAGCAAAGTTAGAACTGAAAGTGAGAGGATTAAATGACCCAGCTAAGAAATTTAGGTATGCAGACACCTCAAAGTCAAGCAATACCAGAACTGAGACAAATGATGATAATAGAAATAAAGAAATACCACCACAAAAAATACAAGATGAAAAGAACTCTTCAAACATACTAATATTACGACTGTGGAAAATCGATTTAGCTCTTTATCGGAAATTGAAATAGATAATGACATAGAGGAAAACAAAGAAGAATTAAAATCACAAGAATGTGAAAAAACCGATAATACTACTCGAAAGAGGCAAAACTGGATAAGACCCACCTAATTCCACCAAACAAGTCTGTAAAAAGATAAATAACCCACCAATCTCGCCGAAAGCTAAAGTTCAGAAACAAAACACTAATATTCCACTGTCTCCCATAGTAACAATAGTACCTCTAGGAACCGAATCACAAAATTCAGATGAAATGGAAAACCAAAATACAGGTCACTACAGTGAAAACGAAGAAATTCAACCATCACCAATTATAGGCGCCACAGGAAAAAACAAGGAAAAACAACAAACTGAGAAAAAACATGAAGATACATGCGGCTGCAGTAAATGCTTTATAGCAATGTGCCACAAAAATAAGACTATAACTAAAGACAGCCTAACCAACACCATAAGAAATTTCATGAGGAATAGGAGTAAGGAAAAAACAAACATCAAATCTCATGAAGAAGGTTGTATGTGTATTGAACACTTAGAATATTACAAAGAGAAACACATCAGTGTTGTAGATAATATTCTAAAGAAAATCAAAATGGAGAAATCAAATCAAGATAGTAAAAAAAAAAAAGTAACAGTTAACGAAAGTAAGATTCAAACTACAACAAAAAATGAATCAAGACCTACAAAAATACAAATTAACTTATAAAAAATTTTAAGAAAATATCAGCTTTAATAATCTAGGGTATTGACCACTTACATTACACCATTCAATCGTTATATAATTCAATGGAATATAAATGGATTATTAACGAGAATGCACTTAGGGGAAGTCCAACGACTTATTAGCGAACATGAACCAATGATTATATGTATACAACACATAGGAAAACGTGTTCCAAAAATAGGTAAATATCTATTAGCTACAACATCACAGGAAAATGAAAATAATTTAGGAACAGCAATATATGTCCATAATAAATTTATATACGACAAATTAGATATAGATTACACTGAATTGCAAATTTCAGCAATAACAGTGAAAAATAGAAAATAATGTGTTTGATATAATTAACTTATACAATCAGCCTAATAAAAAGTATGATTTAGAAACAAATTACAGAAAATAATAAAAGAGTTTAAGAATCCAATATAATTGTAGGAGATTTCAATGCGCATAACTCAATATGGGACTATAACAACATTACTCCAGATAAAGATGGAGCAAAAATAGAAAACTTAATGAACGCTAATAATCTTTGTTGTCTGAATGACAGCGAAGTAAATACATATTATTCCAGAACCCATGGAACATTTTCCACAGTAGATGGTCACCCTTTGTTCAACAAATATAGTGACAGACTAGATTGGAATATATGTGATGACTCCTACTCAAGTGACCATTTTCTCCCATAATAATATCCTTATTAATAATGAACCAAAACCATATTCTCCACATTACAACATGCAAAAAGCAGATTGGGACATTTTTTACTTTCATACCGATAAAATACCGCCCTATGATTATTTGAGAAATCACAATGAGACGAACGATTTCATTGTGTCCTTCATTAAAAAGGCAGCAGACAAAGCTATTCCTCATTCAAAACCCCATAAATAAAAAACTTAAAGTCCCCTGGTGGTCAGATGATCTAACTGAATTAGTACGAGAAAAACACTCTCTAGCAAGAAGGTTAGATACTCTAAACAGAAGATTCAATAAAGTTAATAAATCAAAACGATTCACAGAAGAAAATATATTAAAAATGACAATTTTACTATTAGAAATAGATGTATTAAAACCTTTATATAATAAAATATCAGCCAAATTTAGAAGAGAAGTAATAAAAGGTAAAATAATATCTTGGAGGTCCTATGTGTCAGAAATAACAAGCGAAACATCCATTCAAAAAGTATGGGAAAAATTCAGAAAAATAAATGGAACAAACATTAGACCACCCAGACAAGCTATATTAGATAATGGAAATAAAATTTTAGATCCCTTCGAAATAAGTAACATACTTGGGGCAAGTTTTGCCAAAATAAGTAGTGACGAAAATCCAGACAAACATTTTAAAAAAGTAAAAAACAAAGCAGAGTCTATTATACTTAATTTTGAGACAAAGGAAGATATATATTATAAAAAAAAGTTCAATATGGAAGAGTTAGAATATGCTCTCTTTAACCAGTAATAATCTGCCCTGGAGATGATGATGATTTTGCTTTGAGATGATTTGCCACCTAGCACCTTTGGCAAAATCATACTTATAAAATTTTACAATCATTTATGGCTCCAAAACTTGTTTCCAGACAAATGGCGAAGTGCAATAATAATTCCTATACCCAAACCAGGAAAAGATGCTAGTAATGTGAATAATTATAGACCTATCTCATTAACAAGTTGTATATGCAAGTTATTGGAGAAAATGGTAAATGCATAACATGGCACATTCGTGAAAATAAAATTTGAAGTCCTACACAGTTTGGTTCACAACGTAATAGGTCTACATTAGATTCTCTGTGTAGTTTGGAAGACCATATACGTAGAGGATTTGAAAGAAAACAAATTACAATAGCTGTCTTTTTTGACATTCATAAGGCATACGACACTACATGGAGGTATGCAATATTAAAATCTTTACATAATAATAACATCTGCGGCCATCTTCCTAAATTTATTAAAAACTTTATGACTGACCGCACTTTCAGGTGAGAATAGATAATGTTTTTTTCCAAATATTTCCACTTGAAAATGGAGTACCACAAGGTAGCGTCCTTAGTGGTACTTTGTTCACATTGGCAATTAACAACATCAGTAACATGCTACCGGTTGGAATTAAGAGTAATTTGTATATGGATGATTTTGCAATATATTACACAGCATCACGCATAAAACATGCAGAAAAGAATGATTAATAAAAACTATAATAAAAATAGATGAATGGGCCTCATCAGTAGGATTTAGATTTTCCATAGAAAAAACCCAAGCGGTCATTTTTTATAAAAGTAAAATTTGGAAAAAAGGTGAAGAAGCAGAATTAAAAATGAGAAACCATAATATACCAATTAGCCAAACTGCAAAATTTTTAGGTTTAATATTTGATGCACACCTCAACTGGAAAGCCCATATAACTTACATAAAATCGAAATGCAAAAGAGCATTAAACCTAATTAAAAAACTCTCTCACACAAATTGGGGAGCTGATAGACATACTCTTACTATACTTTATAAAGCAACAGTGCTATCAATTATTGATTATGGAAGTGAAATATATGGGTCAGCTTCAGAAGCAGCACTGAAAATATTAAACCCAATTCACAACGAAGGCCTAAGAATATGCACGGAGCATTTAGATCCTCACCAGTCCTCCTCTGTACAAGTTGAATGCGGCGAACTGCCACTATCCCTCCAGAGAGAATTCATAACCATGAAAAGTGCATTGAGAATCAGGGCAAGTGATTCACCAACTAAAAGTCTATTTGAGTTAAGGGATGTCTTTATAAGCAATCATTCACCACCTTTCCCAATTAGAACTAATAGACTGTTCGAGTCATTAAATATAAATATACAAGTACCTCCAATAGTAAAGTTACCACCCCATTGGACTATGATTAAAGTAAAGACTTGCACTCACTTGAAATATTTATCAAAAAGTTCCGTATATACCCCAGAACACCATAAACAAAAAACCATAGAACCATATAAGACAAAAAAGTTCACATTATGCAATATATACCGAACGGGTTCCAAATCGCAACATGGCGTGGGATATGCAGCTGTATCGCAGAACAAAACATATAAATTTTCTTTACCCAATCATGCCTCAGTCTTCACAGCAGAGTTGTGTGCAATTAAAGTAGCTATCAAATTATAAAAGCAAACTTCAATTGATAATTTTGTATTTTTAGTGACTCGAGAAGTGCCATAGAAGCTCTTCAGAATTACAATCCAAAAAAATAATATTGGTACAGCAAATTCAATTTGAACTCCACAAATTATATAAAAACAAATGGACCAAAAATATTGAAATATGTTGGATCCCTGCTCATGTGGGGATAAGAGGAAATGAAGAGGCTGATAAAGCAGCTAAAGAAGCAGTCCAAATGATAAAAGCAAATGTAAACATCCCCACCAGTGATTATATAAGATATATAAAAACAATAATTGTAAATAAATGGCAAAACGTATGGGCTGAAGAGCCTGAAAATAATAAATTAAAACAAATAAAACAGGATGTTAACAAATGGAGTTCAGCATATCAAAGAGAGAGACATGCTCAAGTAATCCTGACACGCCTCCGTATAGGCCACACTCGTCTGAACACGGGCACTTGATGAGCAAACCCACGCGACCCTGCTCCGAGAGTGTTCAGAGTGCAAGGAGTTGGTAACAGTCAGACATGTCTTGTGCGAGTGTCCAAAGTATGACCAGCAGAGACTGTCAACTTTTGGAAATAAAACAATAAAAGAAATTTTGACAGAATCTTTTACATTTTCAGTAGTTCCAATTTTGACTTTTCTGAGGAACTGCAATTTAATTGATAAATATAAGTTTTTTTTAGTGAATTTTAAAACAAAATTTCAAAAATTTAAAACTTAATTCCGAATTTTAATATACCATTTTAGTATGTATGTAAGGGAACATGAGTAAATGTATTTATTGTGTGTGTGTTCTAGTATGAAAGCGTTTGCCTTTGTGCAATTTTTTTTATTTATCCTGAATGACCAATTTGGTCCCAGTTCTGGCCTAAGGGCTAGACCTGGCATTTTATCTAATCCTTCGGGCCAGCCCTAGGAGAGCTGAAAATCAGCTCAGTGGTCTGGTAAAACTACTTTTATAATAATAATAATAACAGGTAATGAAAATGAGAGAGTTGCATCATAACATAAACATTTATTAACAATGAATAAATAATTAACTAACTCAAAAACCCCGAACAGTAAAATGTCTGATAGTAATGGTAGTCACCATTAGTCACCAAAAAGTCTACACCCATCTGGGACTCCATGTCCCTCCTCATTGCCAGAACCGTCTGTTTCAAAGACACAGAACACATCCCGGTAAGTACACACACAAGATTAACAATCAGAGACTAAATATTGGATATTAACACAAGAATGTCAAATAGGTAACAAGCCAGTCTTCGGCTAAAGTAATTCAACACTCACCCAAGCAACCCGACTGTTTCACTCACTATTCCAAAAAACACTTAGGCACCGCCATCGTGGCTCTGCCTTCCTCTTGAAGACACCTCTATCAAAATCCCCCATAGACTTGGGTATTCAACATTATTAACAGAAAGAGGCGCACACGCACATACGAACACACAGTTCGTTAACGCCTCACGATTACTGGCCGCAACCAGTTTCACAAAGGCACTTTGAGAAGAGTTAATAAACTCAGTACATTGACTTGTCTAACTAAGCAGTTTTATCTCACGCCACCCATAGAAATTCATTCATCAGCTTTCTCGGGTCGTCGCCTCTACTCTGTTCTCCACATTCCATAGGTCACAGAGAACACACAGACAATATATTATTAATCAAAAATCCTAGGCCTTATATATATATATATATATTATATAATATATATAATATATATATATATATATAGTATATATATATATATTATATATATATATATACATATATATGTATACGTATATATATGTATATATATTTGTACCGACACGTAATACAAACCCTCGGTCCTATACGTAAGGAATAACTATTCAGTGCCAGCTGGACCGGTCGTAAGATTTTTAACAAGGTAGTTCGGTAGTAACTGCTTATCCGATGGTCGGGAGTCCCGCCCGATTGAAAGTAAACATAACACTTTGCTTTCGGCCGCTGTCGGGTGTAGACATGTGTTCGCCCCTGCCCGCCTTCGTCATGAGATTTTCATTGAATGTCAACAAATGAGCAAGTATTTTCCACGCTTTTTCTTGTTGTATTACTAGTGCATGTGCACTGTGAGTACTTATTACTTTTTTGTTTGTTATTTTTGTGGTTTTGCATTGCTGAATTGTGCAAGCCCACGAAGTGGAGAAACCCCCTCGCCCCCATCCATCCGGAGAGTGTGCCCTGGTGGGGAGGGCCGTAAGAGTAGGGCATTTAGGTCCAGTGACACTGTGGACCCTCATTTTTTATGTACACAGTGCCGAGGGCGTTAATGCTCTTGGGCTGTACAGTGTGATTTTTGTGTTTCCTGGTCGGAGGAGCAGAGGGAGTTCTATGAGAGGAGGAGGAAACCATGTAAAGTCCCAAAGGTGTCGTCGGAAAGCTCTCCCTCGACACCTCTGGTGACAGACACGTCGTCTTCCTTCCTCCCTCCTAGCCAGCTCCCTCGTATGGCTATTTCCCCTTCGGAGGAGGTGCCCCGTTCCGCCTCTTCGCTCGATCTGTCGAGCACAGAGGAAGGAACTCGGCACCCCGACTTGGAGTTGTACTTCGGTTCGTTCAGGGTGGGAACTTTCCCCCTCTGAGCGAATGGGCACCCCCTTCTTAACCCGACTGTTGCTTCCCTAGGTGTGTCTGCCGCTACGGGTGTAGACCTTCAGCAGGTGTGGCACTTGCTGAGTCTTCTGGCACTTCCAGTATCCAGGGGCTGTTCAACGACATCTGGCTATGGCCCCAGTGATGCATGGGGTGGTTACGATGACGACAACCACACACTCAACACCAGGGTATACCGCCCCGCTGCACCTGGCGTACACGCAGTATGTGACGTCGGTGACCCCTTCAGCCGCTGTACAAGCCATGCTGACATACATGCTGCGGAAGGAGATGGTTCCTCCGCCGCCGAGGTTTCCTGTCCTCGCCCCACCCCCTGACTTTGAGTGCCCGAAGAGCTCCCTGCTTGACCGCCCACCGGTTCCTGTGGCTGTTGCTGCTGTCTCCAATGCTGCCCGTGGTAGTGCTGCTCCTTCCACAGGTTCCTCCAGACTGGTGGAGGACCTGTCGGTTGTCCTGAGGAAGTTGGCGAAGAAGTCCAGGAAGAAGAGGAAGATGTGTCGTCGTCTTCTGCCGCCTCTTTCCCTTCGACTTCCAAGGCCCCCCAGCCGAGGAAGAAGGTGGCCTCACCCCCCCCAAGAAGTCTTGCACAGAGACTTCTAAGGGTCTGTGCCGCTCCGGGGGGACAGGTGGGTTTTCCGCTGGTCCTCCCATTCAGGAACGGGGCCCATCACTCCTTCCCCAGGGAAGGAGACGGGGACCGTAGGGGTACCAGCTACTGCTAGTACCTCTGCTCCTGGCTCCAGAGGTTCCACCTCCGGACCAGGAACCATCTCAGCCGCTCGTGAGCGAGCCTCACTGAGTGTACGTTCACCTCACCTGGTGACCTTGTTGCAGCCAGGGTTCAGACCGTTGAGCATGCTCACCATCAGGACCCAGGCACGGAGCGGAAGGCTGGCAAGAGTTGTTCAGGTGACTCTCGCCAGGCCGGCGATCGCTCTCGTAGCAATCCCCCGGTTCCCAGGGTTGACATGACGGTCCCAACTGACCATCCACATGTCGAGACTGGGAAGAGGTCCTCCCGGTCACCAGGTTCAGCCTCGGCTGGACCAGGTACCGTGGCGCGTCAAGAGGATGGTGCTCGCTCTCACCGCGTCAGTGGACACTACCATCACCCGACCGTCGCTCCCACTGGGACCAGACGGCTCACACGACTGTTAGCAGCTCCCCTGACGCACAAGACCGACGCTACCGTCCTCGGTCCAGCACTTCTCCACATGTAGACCGCTGGTCCAGACCTGCAGCTCGATTGCCACCGCGGGTTGGCGATCGCCTGCAGTCCTCCCAGCCCACCAGCTCTGCTGGTAGGCAGGGTAGGAGCGTCAGGTCTACCTCACCTGTCCCTTCAACCTCCTCGGGTTACACCGGGAGGAGCGAGGCAAGCAGGGGTGACTGTGAGGAGTGCGTTCCCCACGGTCCCGCCATGAGAGCCTACGATCCTGGCTCGGTCCTTGGACCTGGAAAGCTGTATGCACAAGTGGTTGGAGGAGACCACGAGGGGTCTGGCAAGGTTCTTCCTCTCGAAGGAAGAGTGTCTCGAGAGGGGATCAGCTTCTATGGATTTGACGGTCCATCGCCTCAGGACGCGATCACCCCCCAGATACAGAGGTCCTTCGCAGATTCGTCAGTACAACGACCTCGGGGAAGGATCGTTGGTTGTTCCCTCCAAACCTCCATCAAGGTTGGGGTCATTTTGGGGTCCCAAGAAGGAACCCAGTGCGACGGTAGGCTTACCCCGATCCACCTTGGCCGACGGTGTGCTGGGCCAGGTTAAGGCTCTCATCTCAGGACAGGAGGGTTCGCTTAGGTCCAGCAGGTCGGAGAAGCTGCTTCCCCCTCCTCTGCCTCGCCAGCGGTGTTTCTATGTGCCATCAGTGGACCGTTGCCAATCAAGCAGGTTGACCTGGAGATAGCTAGGCTTACTCCGGGGGTGCCTCTCCATCACCTGCTGGCTGAGAACCTCTGGTTTTCACAGCTAGAGGCATCAGCCCTGGAAGCGACTACCATGGCAGCCTTCCAGGCTGGATCTGTGGTCCCTCACGGTCCAGAGTCGCAGCCTCCTCGGGAGCTATCGTTCCTGAGGAAGACTCGGCATTCGGGAGACTGTGCCAGTCTGGAGGTAGGGCCATCTCCTACCACGCCCACCAGACGGCCAACCTGTGGGCCAACCTGGTCCTGGGACGATGGGACTTTTGTCCTGGATCAGGTAACCAGAGCGGCCGGTTGAGAGGTGACGTTGGGTCTGCGAAACGGACTGTTGCTGGGTTCCTCCTCTCTCTTCCCAGAGAGATGGTGGACGTTGCAGTGGAAAAGTGTCGCACTGAGGACAGTGACTGCCTAGTACACCAGGCAGTCTCGATCAACTGCAACCAAGCCTCGGAGCTTGGCTAGTTCTTCCTCCGCTTCCAAGATGCTAGCACCATCGAGGTCGCGAGGAAAGACCCAGCCTTCGACTTTTGCTTCGAGGAGTGAGCTTCAGCCCTCCTCCCAAGCCTCATACTCTCGTGGGAGACCTGCCAAGCGGAAGCCGAAGAGGGAAACGCTAGGGCCCATTCGGTCGGGATACATCTGATGAGGTATCTCGACGATTGGTTGGTCCTGGCGAGCTCCCGCTCGCAGTTGCTATAGGATAGAGATCGACTCCTCGACTTATGTCGCAATCTGGGGATCATGGTGAATGTCGAGAAGTCAGATCTCGAGCCCAAGCAGAGGATAAAGAACCGTCTCGACAGGAACAGTCAACTCAGCAGTGGCAAGTCGTGATCGGTCACCTGTTGTCACTGGAGAAGTTAGTCCTTCACGGGCATCTTCACCTGCGGTCTCTTCGGTGGAGACTAAAGGAGTGCTGATCACAGGCACAGGATCCACAATCCTTCCTGGTTCCTCTCTCGGAGGAAGTAAGGGAGGACCTGGCCTGGTGGCTAGACAACAGGAACCTTGTAATAGGAGTGCCCCTGCACACTCCTCCTCCGGAGATGCTGCTGTTCTCAGACGCATCGACTGAGGGTTGGCGCGCACACCTGGAAGGGTTGCTGGTTGCAGGAGTGTGGAACCATCACGACAGGCACCTTCACATCAACTTCCTGGAACTCAAGGCTGCGTATCTCGCACTCCAAGAGTTCCGGAAACGAGTGATGGGACACTCAGTGGTGTCGATGAGCAACAACACCACGGTGGGCCTAGTGTCCCTCCTGTTGCATCAGTTGACGATGCAGGTGCACGAGTGGGCCGTAGCTCACTCGGTAGAGCTGTCAGCCAGATACATCCCAGGCAAGAGGAATGTAGTGGCAGACAAGCTCAGCCGTCGGAATCAGGTGATTGGGACCGAACGGTCTCTACACCCAGACGTGGCCCTAGTCCGTAAACTGCGAGGAGTCGCTAAGTCCACCTCCATGGAAATATTACTTCTAATGAGGAGCTTCGAGAGGTCTTGCCCACGGAACTCAGGCCCCCAGGGTGGGATGTGACTCTCGTCCTTAGGAGCTTGACTTGCAGACCTACGAGCCGCTCCGAGAGTCGTCAGACAGGGATCTGACCCTCAAGACCGTCTTTCTGCTGGCCCTGGCATCGGCAAAGAGAGTAGGAGAACTCCACGGTCTTTCCTTCAATGTTAAACACTTGAGGGGATGGGGATCAGTTACGCTCTATTTCGTCCCAGACTTTGTAGCGAAGACTCAGAACCCTTCAGTCCCTGATGCCAGGTTCGAGTCCTTCACGATCCCCTCCCTGGAAGACATAACGGATAATGATGCAGATGAGATGCTGCTTTGTCCTGTGAGGGTGCTACAGCGCTATCTGAAGAAAACTCGACACCTCAGGCCTGAGTGTCGACGCCTCTTAGTTAGCACCAGGGTTACCAAGAAAGAAGTGTCCAAGAACACTATTTCTTTCTGACTTCGTGAGGTAATGTGGAAGGCATACAACTCAGACAGGAGTGCCGACACCAGTACCCTTCGTCCGAGAGCCCACGAAGTCAGAGGCATTGGTCCAACCCTTGCATTCCGCAAGACCTTGTCCGTGGCACAGCTACTGAAGGCATGGGTTTCGGCCAACCAGACCACCTTCACCTCCTTCTACCTTTGGGATATTCCCTACAGGTCCTTGGACACAATTTCCTTGGGACCCGAGGTGGCTGCTCAACAAGTTGTGTAGCTTACCCAGCATCTTTACCGGACAAGGTAGCATCTCATGATGGAAGAGTGAATATGAGAGTGACTGGTTTCTCTTCCTCTTGTTCTTCCCTTTCCCTGCAGGCAGAGGGTAGCGGTCATCACCACGCTGGACAGGATGACGATGCAGGTAAGCTACATAACCGAGCTCCATTCTATCCCTTTCATTAGGGATAGAAGCGCTTATCTGTCCCTTAACAAGGGGGGAAGCGGACACCAGTGAGAGACAAACCCAATACTTAATATTTGGCTCTTACATAGGACCTAGTTCTTGCTTGCTATTCACAAGAGGCACGCTTGCCTCCCTCTTATGAATTGGTCCAGAGGTCTGACCACTGATCTTGCAGTGCACACTCCGATCAGTTGGACAGAGGCTAGGTTCCCCCCTTGTGCTCTTACGACCAGGGAGGGAACCCAGGTTGGGCGAACACCAGTCTGCTCACAAGACTCAGATTCCACCCACCAATAAGCGAGTCTTCCTTATGTAAAGGACCAAGGGTTTGTATTACGTGTCTGAACAAATCACAATTCTGACTTAAATTGTATTTTTCCTAATTATACAAACCTGAGGTCCTTTACACATAGTCCCACCTCATGCCACCCCTCACTCTGTTCCTGAGCCTAAAGCAAAGTGATATGTTTACCTCTAGTCGGGCGGGACTCCCGACCATCGGACAAGCAGTTACTACCAAACTACCTTGTTAGAAATCTCACGACTGTTCCAGCTGGCGCTGAATAGTTATTCCTTATGTAAAGGACCTCAGGTTTGTATAGTTAGGAAAAATACAATTGTTTCGATACGTAATACAAACCCTCGGTCCTTTAACAATAGGAATGTACTTACGGCGTAGCTGGAATTACGGCAGTTGAATCTTGAACAAGGTGGTTAGGCAGTAACTACCATGGGGCAGGCTAGCCTGCCCGGATGTAAACACTCCATTTTTGCTTTCGGCAGTCTTCCGATGAAGACGTGTTTGTGAGCTCCGGCTGACTGGTCGTTGATCTTTTTTCCCGGTGGGATCCTTTTGGTTTATTTTTTGTTTTTAAATAATTATGCATATACGGTGTTTGATATTAATACTAAACAAAGGTTTGTCCTTGGTATTTCAATTAATATACAAACCCACTTTTTGTGATAGTCTTTGTAACTGCCCCTCTACTGGTGTTAAGAGTCGGCGGCTAAGGTATGCCAACGTATTATTTACATATTTTTTACATTCTTTCACCCTTTAACATTGGCTCAGACCTGCATGAGGACGAGATATGTATTTATCGTGAGGATGAGACATGTTTTTAACGTAAGTGATATTGATCCTGTAATGGGACATGTATTCATCCGGAAATTACGCTTATGTTTGGGAATTACCGAGGGAACTTCAAAGGTTTGTCCGTGTTTTGTTGTTATGGTAATTTCTTTTCTCCTTCTTCCTTTCACTTACTATCGGAGGAAGGTAGAAGGATGGGCGTGCGGTGTTGATGTTGGGGGATCTCTCACTTCGGAGGGCGGTGCCCTTGGATGGGTGAGGAGTATCCTCATTACTTTAATATTTTTTCCTTATTTTACAGACTAGTGGTGATTGTGTTTTCAGCAGTATTGGTTGGATGCTCTTCGCATTGGTTATCCTAACCTTGGAATTGTACCTATGACTCGTAGCATGTTGTGTACCGATCTTCGAGTGTGTGTACTGATCCCCTGCTGATAATCATATTCATTACCACCACTACCCGGGAGTTATGTCACTGGACAAAGCTGTCGCGCTGCCCTGTGAGGTTTATCTACTCCTGATGGTAGAAGTCTGGCAGAAGGAGAAACCGAAGAGGAAGAGAGCTCGTCAAGTGTCGTCATCCTCCTCTTCGAGATCATCATATCTTCATGCCTCCTCCCCTTCAACTTTTCAGGCTTTGCCGTAAAAGAGAAGGTGGTCTCCCCCCCCTAAGAAGTCTCGTCACGGGACTTCTAAGGGTCTGTCTCGCTCTGGTGAGACAGGTGGGTCTTCCGCTGGTCCTCCCCGGGGCCCGTCTCTCCTTCCTCAGGGAGGAAGCAGACGGGGACCATGGAGGTACTGGCCACCGCTGGTATCTCCTCTCCTGGTTCCGAAGGTTCCACCTCCGGACCGGGAACCGTCTCTGCCGCCCGCTTACGAGCATTACCGAGTGTACAGTCACCTACGGGTGACCGTGTAGCCAGGGTCCAGACTGCTGAGTTCGCTCACCATGTTAAGACCCAGGCTTGGGTGACTCTCGCAGCAATCGTCCAGTGCCCAGGGTTGACGTGACGTTCCCGTGGGTCCATGCACGCAGAGACCTGTGGAGGTGTGCCATCCAGCCCTCTTTTAATCAATCCTTTTCTTTCAGAGAGGTTTCGGCCTCAACAAGGACTTGGAAGAGTCGGAGGACGGTATCGGCTGTCACCTGTCAGGTGCACACTCAGCCCCACCTAGACGACTGACCAGTCTCGGGGGTGGCAGATGCTTCACCTACCAGGTAAGAGTTTTGTAGCCCTCCTCGAGGAAGCGTTCTCTCCACTGCTACTCCCACAGGTCCCTCCAGACAGGTGCAGTTGGGCCGTGTTGCTTTGGCAACTGCCCCAACTCCGTCCTGGATGGAGGACCTGTCAGTTGTCCTGAGGAAACTGGCGAAGAGCAAGTCCAGGAAGAAGAGGAAGGTGTCGCCGTCGTCTTCTGCCGCCTCTTCCCCTTCGACTTCCAAGGCCCCCAAGCCGAAGAAGAAGGTAGCCTCCTCTCCCCCTATGAAGTCTCGCTCAAAGACCTCTAAGGGTCTGTCCCACTCTGGTGGGACAGTAGGGGCTTCCGCTGGTCCTCCTGTTCCTTCGGGAACGGGGCCTGTCTCTCCTTCCGCAAGGAAGAAGATGACGGGGACCGTAGGGGTACCAGCTGACACCAGTACCTCCTCTCTTGGCGCCAGAGGTTCTGCCTCAGTGCCAGTGACTGTCTTTGCCGCTCATTCGCGAGAGGTACTGAGTGTATGGTCGCCTGCGGGTGGCCATGCAGCCAGGGTCCAGGCAGCCGAGCCTGCTCGCCGACAGGACCCAGGCATGGAGCGAAAGACTGGTGGCAGTCGCTCAGGCGACTCCCACTAAGCCAGCGATCGCTCTTGCGGCGATCTGCCGGTTTCCAGGGTTGACGTGACGTTCCCACCAGACCGTTCACGTAGCGAGGCTAGGAAGAGGCTCCCCCCCTGGCCACCGGGTCCAGCCTCGCCTGGACCTGGTTCAACGCCTGGACTTGGGCCAGCCTCACCTGGGCGCATCGAGAGGACGGTGCTCACTCTCACCGCGTTAGTGGACACTACCAGTCACCCAACCGTTGCTCCCACCGGGACCGGACGGCTCGCATGACTGGTAGCAGCTCCCCTGACGCACAAGACCGACGCTACCATCCTCAGTCCAGTGCTTCTCCGGAAGGAGACCGCTGGTCTACACCTGCAGCTCGACCGCCACCGTGGTTGGTGATCGCCTGCAGTCGTCCCAGCCTACCGGGTCTGCTGGTAGGCAGGGGAGGAGCGCTCGTAGCAGCTCTCCTGAAGAGACTGATGCTCCGTCCTTGGTCCAGCGTTTCTACGCAAGAAGAATGCTGGTCCAGACCGGCAGCTCGATCATCACCGTGGGTTGGCGATTGCCTACAGTCCTCCCAGCCTACCGGTTCTGCTGGTAGGCAGGGGAGGAGCTCTCGTAGCAGCTCCCCTGACACAAGAGACCGACACTCCGTTCCTTGGTCCAGCGTTTCTCCGCAAGAAGACCACTGGTCCAGATCTGCAGCTCGATCGCCACCGTGGGTTGGTGATCGCCTGCAGTCCTCTCAGCCTACTGGTTCTGCTAGTAGGCAGGGTAGGAGCGTCAGGTCTCCCTCACCTGTCCCTTCAACCTACTCAGGCTACACCGGGAGGAATGAGGCGAACAGGAGTGACCTTGATGAATGCACTTCTTACGGTCCAGCCACGAGCCTGGTTCGGTCTTGGGACCAACAGATCCTCGCTCAATTGGTTGGAGGAGATCGAGGAGGTCTATGTACAGGAACCTACAAATATACTACATATATTACCCTTGCGACATGCTTCTGTTATCAGTTGAATTGTCCGAGATGTAGGCACATACCGTAGTTAACTCTACGGGTTGTGACCGAGGACGAATGGCGCTTCCCAGACTCTCAGAGTGACGGTCCTGCAGGACCACGCACACAGAGACCTGGGTGGGCTCCCCCTTCTGTCCTCTTGAGAGGTTTTGACCTCGACGAGGACTGGGACGTGTCGGAGGACGGTATCGGCTCCCTCCTGTCAGGTGCTCGCTCAGCCCCACCCAGACGACGGTCACGGTGGCGGCAGACGTTTAGCCTACAGTACGAGTTCGTAACCCTCCTCAGGAAAACGTTCTCTCCAGACAGTAACGTTTTCCTAGACTCTGAGTGGCCATCACCGCACGATGATGGCTGCCCGTACTCGCTTCTCCGACTGCTAGTTCTACTGGGAAGGCGAGTGAGTATCCAATCTTCCTCCTCCATTCCCTCTCTCCCTATGGCTGCGATGGGAAGGGGAGGAAGGATCTTGCCCTATCCTTGATTTCTACGGGAATCAGGAGGACCACCACCCGATGATTGTCTGACAAATTCGGTGGGGGTTTCGCCGAGCGCTTAGAATTCTTCGGAGTTTCTAGTACTCTCCGAGTGTTCTGGTCTTCTACAATCGGCAAACACTTGGGTGAAACCATGGTCCAGAGTGGGCGAGACGAGAATCCCAGATAATTGTTACTACGATAATCGGGAATCTCGCCGAATGCTTGAATTCCTGGAATTTCTAGCGTTCAAGAGAAGTACTGCTGCTGAAGGAAGAATATCTCAGGAGGGGCTCATCCTGGATGGACCTGACGGTCCGCCGCCTCAGTAGGCGGCCAACCCCGGGATAGAGAAGAATGGGTGGGAACATCCAGTTTGGCTTGATCTATCGTCTTCGGTATCCTGTTATCACCTTAGAAGTCTTCCTTCGGGAAAACTTCTCCTTTACTCTCTTCATTAGAGAATGAAGAGTGTCGGCTTCCAGTCCTTATTCTTGTTCCTTGAATGGAAAAGAATTTAGGATGGAGGTCTATGTACAGGAACCTACAAATATACTACATATATTACCCTTGCGACATGCTTCTGTTATCAGTTGAATTGTCCGAGATGTAGGCACATACCGTAGTTAACTCTACGGGTTGTGACCGAGACGACTAGTATCTTCTTGATTGAACTGCAACTCAGGACTGCCCTACAAACCTCCCAGGAGTTACCAGTTTCGATTTTGAGATACTTATGGTATTGTTACAACACCTCAGCGTTTACATTCACCAAAATCCGTTTCGATTAAATGCAAATGCTCGAGCGTATTTTTTTGCACTTGATGGTTCTAGCCAAACGCATTCCTTCTTGGAATGGATTACCTGGCAACTCAGGATGACGAATGAGCGAGAGCTAGTGGTGTATGGGCTGCCTGCTGCAGCCCAGTACCAGCTGGCTCTCCGAGATAGTAAGGTCGGATTTTGTCTCTCTCCTCTGCGATGATTGACTACCGAACCGAATCTCTGCCCGGCAATCACAGACTTAGGTCTCTGGTTGTCTGGAATTCTCACATACGTGAATGACCATCTATACTGCATCGCCTTTGACATTGCGAGAATTTTCAGACAGAGATATCTCACTAGACTCGCTATCATCTTTCTGTTTACCCCACGGTAACGGAAGTCTGTAGCCTAGTCTCCCGCTGCATCGCACCTGCCGCTGCGATAACGCAGAATTTCTTCAGACATCTGAGTTTGTCTTCTAAATATATCTTGTATTCGTAGGTGTGCAATTGTTCATTGTTCATCCCGAATTGTAGATATATAACGGAAGACATCGCCGGTTCCCCACCCTGCCCGCTCTACTTTCAAGTATATAGATGCCTGGATAAAGCTGGGAAGAAGATGATGATGATTCAGCCCATGAGAAGCGGTTCTTCCAGCAGTACAATCCCTGTGTTTTCATTACTGAAAAGCGCTCCGCTTTCATTGCAACTCCGACTTCTCACCGAACAGCAATGAAGTAGCGGTTCAGCGTCTTCAGTCCTCTGTAAATAACAGGGATTAAGGCGTCTTCACGGGTTGGTGTCACCTCGTTCCTTCCCTCAATTCTAGTCAATCCTCCACTCAGCTTTTCTTGGCATAGTCGAGATCTGGGCAAACGACGGTCCTACAGCCATTCCTTTCTTGTCCTTCGCTTTATTAAGGTTAATATTCCTTTTTAATCCTAAATTTCTACAATTTTAATGTCCCCTTGTAAATAATTTTAGTATTTTTAGCTTTTAACAATAATTTTTATCAATAACTTTAGTATTTTATGTTTTCCTTTTAAAATAGCATGTAAACTTTAATTATATTTTTTATAAATGCGAATTGATTTTACATTACAGACTGATGATGTGTCAGGATGACACGAAACGTATCTCATAATAAACTCCTTAACTGATCTACTGAGTTTCGGTAACCCTCTGATGTCTATATATATATACATATATATATTGTGACGAAGTGCCAAGTATCTGGTTACTACACTTACCATTCATTTATTGTTACCTCACAAAAGCCAGACACCTGAATCCTCATCACAGTCTAAACGACTGAATACTCTAAAGGCAACAGTGATCCCTTAACAACTTACCAGTATTGCAGAAAATCAGACTAAGTTCATCAAAACAGGTGTGAGGTAATCTTGTAAGTAATTAAATTAATCAAAGGGCATCACTCCATCAACACCTTTAAAAGTCTAAGTATTTCCCTGATTTCAGAAGTCTAAGTACTTCCCTGGTTCTAAGTCACTTCAAGTTAATTGAAGGAAAACAGATCAATTACCACTCCATGTTTCTACCTTACATCAATATAATCATAATTAAATGCAAATATACTGGTTAGAAATGAAAACACTTATAAAAATTTTAAATACAATAATTTTTTATTAAACTCAAAATTTATAAGTGAAATTCACAATATCAGGGAAAATTACTGTTACTTGAAAACAAAATAAAGTTTAATTAATTCTTGAATCAGTTAAGTAAAATTAAATCAAAATTAATTTATCACAAAATTCAAGAAAATTTATTCAATCAAAATTCAAAAGTGTTAGGCAATAATTGAAATTTGGAAATTAATTCACAAGTGCTAAACAACAATAAAACTTGAAAAGAATTCTAAGTAAATGTACATTAATTCACAAGTGTTAAATTTAATTAAATGTGCAACGATTAATTAATGAAAATAACTAAGTCAGTTAAATTGTGAATGCAATTGAAAATACAGAAAAATGTGGAAAATATCAATTTCAAAAAGTATTAATCACACAGAATATAAAATAAAAAGGCACACTTCAATAAGAAAATGACCAAAAGCACAAAACATAAAAATCACTTCAAATGAATAAACACAAAAAAAAATTTGCAATGTGTAAAAGTGTAAATCTTTTCACTCAAAACATTGTAACCATTAGTTATCAGTTTTTACCAAACCTTTATAACCATCAGTTATTAGTTGCAACTAATAAAAATATAACACACTTTGCCTTTTTGGTATACCAATTTCTTTCTTTCTTGCTGCAGCTTGTTTCACACTTTGACAAAACCAGTCGCCGTTACAACAACAATGTTTGTTCAGATTCCACTAAAAACACTAAATAACACTAAGTAAACTCTAAGAAACATCAAATCTGAAATTTACAAGTTACGAGTGACCATTCAATAAGTACGAAATCGTTACGTTACTTTAAAATAAAAAGTGCTATGCGACGGAGAGAGAGAGAGAGAGATGTGATCACTTTGAGAATCTACGCCCAAATGAAAAACTTCTCCCTTACGGAAGCTGGACTGGAGATGACACAAAACGTTTTGGGCAATAATTCTTTTTAGAAGCTTCGAAATCTTACGCAACTTTACATACAAAATGTGGATTCTGCACGTGGCACTCGGCAAAGACATACTCGTACGAGACCAGTCTGTTCAAAAAAGACACGTAGTCGACTCGATCGACCGAAGCAGTAGTCCCTTATCATACATGATGACAAAATCCCAAAACACAATGAAGACTCGAGGTCCCTAATCAAACGTGTTGACAGATTAGGAAAAACAACTCTAGCTTTGAACGGACAAAGATATTCTCTCTTCTTTCTACATTCTACGTTATGTATTTTTTTACAATATGTTATGCGAAATCTGAACACACATTTAAAACATCCTATCTCTAAGCTATCTATGAATCTGAAAAAATGTTGCAAAATCTTACACACAATACTTTATACACTCAAAGAGGGGAAAGATGCATTTTGACAATAGCAGTATATATATATATATATATATATAGTATACATATATATATAATATATATATATATATATATATATATATATAAATATATAATATATATGTGTATATGTAATTATGATTATATTAAGTGATATTTTTGCACATCAATAGAACTGAAAATATGAGACTATGTGTAGGTCCTGACCAGTTTCAACTTTATTTCTAGGCCATTAACATCATTGGATTAGAAATAAATACAAGACTGGTCCGAACCTACACCCAAGCTCTTATTTGTTCACCTTTGGTGATGCGCGATAAAAAAGATAATAAAAAATTGTGTTACGATGATTACAATCATATATATACTCTAGTATGTATATACATACATATGCTTACATACATACATATGCATGTGTTTTTGTGCATGTGTATCCTGACTGGTATCGCCATCTTCAGAGGTACTAATTCAAAGTGATAGAAACTCTTAATATATTTGTTAGCAGGCAGTACATAAAAACATGAGTACAAACGGTTGGAACGTAAGTATTTGCACCCGACAGGTGATTGTAGGCAGTTTTCACAACCATGTTATCAAGAGCATTAGGTAGATATATCCTCGTATGTATTGATAATGAATAAGATATGATTGTGAATACTATATAGGCAAGGAATTGAAATATTCTGACTGTAGCAGACAACAAATTAAAACCGGGTAAAACGACCTTTTATCACAACAGAAACTTATAACACGAAAATCCTGCATATACTGCCATATAATAATTATTTTAAAAGATATAGATATGCCCCTCTACTGAAGAATTTTGGAGCTAATGTACCCACAGATATAAAAGCCTAGATGCCGCATCGGCCGCTAGCTGAATAGGCTGGCGCACGTCATCAGGCCCGCCATCTTGGCGCGGTAATTCAAACAATGCAGCAGGCTGCAGTATATGACGTTTTTTCGCCACTATTCGCTTAATATTGCACGGATTTTCTTGTCTGATGGCTCGTTACAAAGCTTACATAATTCCCTACAATTATCTAATAAAATAAAGTTGTTCCTTATTGTTTGAAAGTTAACTTATAATGACTGTTTTAGCAGGTAGGGGGAAGGGGGTTAGTTGTACACAAATGTTAATATTTACCCATAACTATTGCTGCAAACAATAATTTGAAATGCTGTGATAAGACAGCCTACGAAAAAAATGGTTAAAACAATATTGTTCAAGGGCCATTAGGTCAATAGGGTAAATCGTGTATGTTGGACACTAATTTGATGTTTCTAGATTTCTTTCACTGCATTATAGCTATGTAATATTAAAATGTTAATCTGGTCCTTGTAATAAGAACTAAATGACCAAGCAAGGCACATAATGAGTTTTTGTTGATGTTTTGATATAGCCTGCTAATTTC
>NC_087212.1:69203679-69207024 GCF_015104395.2 Macrobrachium nipponense | reverse complement strand
AGCCTGCTAATTTCATATCAATGCATATAGATTATCATTACAATGTAGTATAATTAAACTGTTGGAAACAGCAATGAAAAAAAAAACTTGTTTAAACTGCTGGGAATATTTATAAATAAATGCACAGATGTACAATAAATGTTATATATACATTCAATGTAAGAACAAATATCATGAAAATAAATCATTGTGCAATACATTTTGAGAGTTGTTACTTCAAAGTATAGGCTTAATGACCCATAAGGCCACCCATAGCTTTAAATTTATACATGTGTGACCAAACCAATGAACAGTTAGCTGAAAAAAAATTAGACTGGCCTTATGATTGTGGCCTAGGCTGAAAGGCTCGGGGGGGGGGGGGGGGGGGGGGGGGGGGGGGGGGGGGGGGTTACTATGACCGGGTATACAGGGTTGCTTGTCAGGATTGGCTCATTTTGGCAATTTTGGTCTATAGATTGGTCCCCTTCTGGAAGGGTAGAAGTATAGAGATGGCCCAGGCCCTTATCCCAAATAAGGTATAATAATTTGGGTCCTTGACAACACAGGTCCAGAGATGAGCTAAATTGAACTGTTAATGCTTGCCATAATGATATATCCTAGTCTGAGCAAATTAAAGGTAGTTTTGTGAAAAATTTAAGTTCTATATAATTATTTCACCATATAAAATTAGGTCTAGAGATAGGTCACTTTTGCCACTAGACGAGGTCTCTTGATACCCCCTAAATTTTCCAAAGCCAGGTCTAGAGGTCAGAATTCACTGAGGAGCATCCCGTTCCAAAATTTGGAAGAACCCCCACCCTCCCCAGGCAGAGATGCAAAGGCTAGATAACACAGAAATCCTAGTTATTCTAGGGCCTACTGTAGTTTATTTTAGGCTCAACCCTACAGTTTTATGACTTAAACTTGTAGGCCTGTGCCAAAAATTATATTGGGGGATTTTTTAACAGAGCACTTAGAGAGAAAGATTTTACTTAAGTTGCATAGATCCATAGCTGTAGGCCTACTTTAGTAATCTGTCTTATGACAGCATTTCAAATTATTGTTTACAGCAATAGTTATGGGTAAATATTAACATTTGTGTACAACTAGCCCCCCTTCCCCCTACCTGCTAAAACAAAGTCATTGCAAGTTAACTCTCAAACAATAAGGAACAACTTTATTTTATTAGATCCTTGTAGGGAATTATGTAAGCTTTGCAACGAACCATCAGACAAGAAAATCCGTGCAATATTAAGCGAATAGTGGCGAAAAAACGTCATATACTGCAGCCTGCTGCATTGTTTGAATTACCGCGCCAAGATGGCGGACTTGATGATGTATGTCCGGCCGGCCGATGCGGCATCTAGGCTTTTATATCTATGAATGTACCATTTAAAAACAATGTAACATGTACTTATAAAGAACTCGTCTGACCATACTAAAGAATGTGTTAAGCAGATTCCATGTAATACATGTGATAACTTTTACATTGGTCAAACAGGGAAAAGGTTGGAAAGGAGAACAGTACAGCATCAGAGAAGTGAAAGAAATGTTCGGGTGAGCGATGGAAATTTTTGTACATGTTAGTGGAAACAATCGCACAGTCAACAGGGCAGGGAAAAATAAGTTTCTTCTTATGCTCCACCAGCAATAAACATAACTGAGTCTGGTTTTATAAAAGAAAGTTTTAGTAAGTATGAAAACTATGCAAAACATTTAACTTTAAGGAATTTACTTGAAAGATGGGGATAAGGGAAGGGCCCGTAGGGCGTAGTGCCGTCAGTGCACCTCATGTGGTGCTCAATAGACATTACTTGAGGTTCTTTGCAGTGAACCATCGGCTCCTTTTGTTTCTTTTACTGTACCTCCTTTCATATTCTTGACATTCCATCTTACTTTGCACTCTCTCCTAACACTTGATTCATAGTGCAACTGCAAGGTTTTACTCCTATTACTCCTCTCAAACCTTTTGCTGTCAATTAACGTTTCATCGCTGAATGACCTCATAGGTCCCAGTGTTTGGCCTCTGGCCTACATTCTATATTCAATTCAATTCGATAAGGGAAGGAGTCGGGCCATGACTATGGATTTTAAAGAATTGATGCATCACTCATGAAGGCAGAACCGCACCTACAAAAAACACCTGTCAGGTGCAAATACTTGATTTCCAACAGTTTGCGTGTTCGTATGAACTGTCTTGCTAACATATCCATTTATGAGTTTCTAAGATGGCTTAGCAATAAAGTCAACACCGGTCAGGATCTACAATCGTGTTTCATTTCTTCCATGTTGTGTTTGATATAAATAGAGTCACGTGTAAGAGTGATTATAAGCATCTACGTATGTGTGCGAGTGCGTGTGCTTCTGTTTTAGCACCAAAGCGCAAATCTGTGATTAAACTTTGGTTCGGTCATCACAAAACATAGTGCATGTGCTAAACTAACTAAAGACGTTCATTCATTTTCACAGTAAATACTGGAGTTCGTCCTAGCTCTGGCCCACTCGTGTTCTGAGGAATTCTGATGAAGAGGAAAGTTTAAACGCTGGATTTATCACGTGGGTTACAAGAATGATTTTCTAGCTGGCGTCAACATGCGTTTCTATCTGGAATCGCTGTCGACTGTTGAAAATATAATTTGATAAATGGCTTGAACTCATCAATCTCTCGAAGAATTAAAATTATCATCGCTTGATATAATCTATTGCAGAAATGTCAGTAGGTATTTTCCTTTACTTTCATAATTCATTTGCTTATGATATGCCTTTCAATCAATTATTCCTTCCCAGAAAATCCACCCACTCTTGGTAACCTTCTGTATAGCGAATCGTCCCATATTTGTTTTCTTTGGCTCTCCCGATAGTTGACGCGGTGTTTACCCGTTGCTGAATAACCCGTTCCATGCCGTAAAAACACCATACAAACAAAAACAAACAAAATTGACGGGTATTTAGTGAAACTAAAATAGGTTCTTTTGTTAAGAATGCCTTTGTATTTAGGCATTCTGTGAAATTTTCATCCATCAGTCTCCCACATCATGAACGGAGGCTATTTTGCGCAATTATGACCAAGTAGAAATAGAAATGACCAAGTCTGCCTAAAAATGTTGTGAAAATCACAAATTCAGATTAATGTGCCAGAAACATCTTAAAGTGTAAACATTTTGTAAAGAAAGGCCATAGTGGTACTAAACATAAAAAATATGATGGCAATATGTGCAGAGTAGCTACACAAAGGAGAAATGTCAAAGGTGAAAAATAATACGGATCATTGCTTTGACTAATAATCTTCTAAGACAAAATACCGCCTGAAGTGAAGATCATACAAGAAGAAAAATGTTAAAAAGAACTTAAGACACTCCTATTCTG
>NC_087212.1:69191179-69198679 GCF_015104395.2 Macrobrachium nipponense | reverse complement strand
ATGACCAAACCTTACCGGCTTCTTTTGTATCGGCAATAAACCAGGCTGCTCCATATGTTTCTCCACCTGCTTTTGATTTGTCCCATACCCCTTCGGTTTCTCCTAGCAATTCAGTATCGGAAACGTCAGGAGGGGCCTTGGGTAATTTTATGAATAATATGCACGCTCCTTTGTTCCCAGCAGGTAGAGGGGGAGCACCGCCATCTTTGTTCCAGGCTCCGGCTCCCGAAGCGCATAGGTTGGACAGTACGTGGTCAGCGCTAGGCCTACCAGGCGTACCAACCTTGGATGGTTTGCTTGCGCATTATATGGCGTCACGGTTCCAGCAGGGTCCGGCAGCGCTGAATGTTCCTCATCCCCCTGGCTTGCAATTTATGGGAATTAATGCCGCGGCTATGCCATCAAATTCGATGTTTACAGCGATGCAACTTCTCGGCCTATTTCGCTGCACCCAGACTCTAATACGCCTTCTGACTCAGCAATGCAAACTGTAATGCAGAAATTACAGGATATAGAGAAGAGAATGGATAAGAGAGACAAAAAGAAAAGGAGTGATTCGCCTTCTTCGTCTTCTTCCTCTAGTTCGGCGTCATTGCTAAGTCCGATAACGTCACGGCGAGTGCCAGTCAAGCGTTGGAGGAGGATTCAGGAGTTCGCGACTGATCCTCGGGCTAAGAGGAGAAGAATCAATTCTTCTTCATCTTCAGACCAAGACTGTCGTATCCAAGTCAGCAGGAAGGCCGATGCGGAGTTGCCAGTTCGGATTACAAAGACTACGATACCGCTGGTAAAATCGACGTTGGCGGCGAAAGGTGCAGCAGAGGATAGAGAGCAGGTCCCAGTTTCGCCCGTAAGGCCATTCAAAATACGTACGAAGGATGATAAGGCTCCTATTAAAAGTACGAAGAATAGGGAGTTGGCAACCTCGTCGGATATATTCATGGAAGGCAGTGTCCGTCTGGATGAAAGGTCGAGGCCGAGTTCTCCGACGCTCGTAAACGATACCAATACTAATAGAGACGAAGTTATATCTGTTTCAAGGGAGCCTTCATCTTGGAGATCTAGACGAGATTCTCACTCTAGATCCGTGAGCAGAGAAAGAGTGAGGCGTTCTCGTTCCCCTGCTGACTATTCGGGATCGAGCCAACGGCAGCCAGCAAAGATCAAAGAGACCGCGGCCGTAGGGGCAGGCGGCCGTGGAATTCCGGGCCGTTTGTCAGAAGATAGGGGTGAGACAACATCCCTTGTGACGGAGAACAGTACATTAGAGCCGGAGGAAGGAGAAAACCAAGAGTTTCTGGCCTCGTATGCAGAGGTGATTGATTTGATTCGTCAATTCAATAACCTTTCGGAGAAGACAGAAACACCGGCCAGTATGCTTCTTCCTGGAATTGACATGGCATTTGGATTGAAAAGGGATACCAAGGTGTCGTATGAATTGCCTTGTTCGAGTCATGCGGATTCTGTCTTACAACACGTAAACGCAAAGATTGCAGGAAGGGATAATTCCTTAAGATCTAATAGATCATTTAAATTTATTCCCCCTCCAATGATGAAGCAAAGGAAATATTATACGACACCGAAGGTCCCATTGCTGTCTAGACAAGTGAACCCTAATGTTGTAGGATTAAGGCCTGGATTAACCTTGGATCAGGTTAAAATGGAGTGCCCTTCGATGACGTACCAAGAGGCTGCTACGTTAGAAGCAACAGCTTCTTCTGTCTTTCAGGCTGCTTCTTGGTTAGATCTTTGGTCAACAGCAGTGGCGAAGATTGCATCCTCGGAAGTGACAAGAAAAGTAGTGGATGAATCATTGTTCATTAGATTACTACAGTCAGGTTCCAAGGCGATTGCGTACCTGACAAACGTAAGTGCCAATGTTTGGGCAAATATCCTGCTAATGAGGAGAGATGCAGCGTTGGCTAGACTAAGCCGCACTGTGGATTTGGATTCCCTGTTAGCGATATGGGGATATCTTGGAGTTGCAACTGCTGTTGCCAGAGGTCATACTGGAAGAGGCGATAGATAGAAGAAGGATGGACACTAACGATAGGTTGGTGCAGCAGGCAGTTAGGAAAACGTCTAACAGTCAAGCTACTCCTTTGGAGGGGAGACAGCAGCAAATATCTCGGAAGAAGACAGTGAGACATAACATCCCTAATAGAGCCACAAGACCCTCTTCCCCAAAGAGGCTAACTCATCGGCCCTTTCACAATAGAAACAACAGAGGGAGGGGCAGTAGGGGAAGAGGGAGAGGCTCAAGAAGATAGGATGGGCGCCTCTCATCACTCGGCCACACCAGTGGCAAATCACTGGAAGGTGTGGCAGGAACTAGGGGCAGAGCAGTGGGTGGTGGATGTTCTCAGGATCGGGTATTTGATCCCGTTCGAGGTAACCCCGCCCCTGACAGATCAGCCATTACCCCACTTCGCTTATGCCCACGAATCTCAGAAGGCCATTATTCTGCAGGACGAAGTGAAGAAGATGATGGAAAAAGGAGCTGTGGAACAAGTATGCAGTCCGTCGAAAGGCTTCTACAGTAGGATTTTCCTGGTACCCAAAGCCAACGGGGAGTGGAGGACAGTAATAGACCTATCAACTCTGAATCTGTTTATAAGGAAAACCAGTTTCAAAATGGAAACTCCAAAAACGGTTCTACAAGCACTCAGGATCGGGGACTTTATGCTGACAGTCGATCTGAAGGATGCATACTTTCAGATACCAGTCCATCAGTCTTCAAGGAAATTTCTCCGCTTCAGTCTTGCAGGGAAAGCTTTCGAATTCAAGGTCGTGTGCTTCGGATTGACAACGTCTCCTCAAGTTTTTACGAGAGTGTTCACTCTCGTGTCGACGTGGGCGCATGCTCAGGGGATCAGGCTAATAAGATATCTGGACGATTGGCTGGTGATAGCAAAGTCCAGGGAGAAATTACTCAGGGACAGGGCGACCCTCCTGCAGCTTTGTCACAGCCTAGGTATTGTGATAAATCAGGAGAAGTCGCAGTTGGATCCAAGTCAACGTTTGGAGTATCTGGGAATGGTTATAGACACAACAGAAGCCAAAGTATTCCCGACAGACCAAAAGAAAACAACACAGCCAGCAGACAGTGGCAGGTGGTACTGGGAATCCTAACCTCCCTGGAGAAGCTAGTACCACAAGGAAGGCTACACCTTCGGTCCCTACAATGCAGGATGAAGGAGTTTTGGTCACCAATAGTAGATCACCCGTACGAGCAAATTCCCTTGTCGGCAGAAGTGAGGAAAGACTTGCTGTGGTGGGTGAACGACGACAATCTGACAGTGGGTGTCCCCCTTCAACAATCCTCTCCAGACCTCTTGCTGTTTTCGGATGCGTCACTAGAAGGCTGGGGAGCCCATATGGAGGAGTTGATGGTGTCAGCAAATGGAGTTGCAAGGACAGAGAACTCCATATAAACGTGCTGGAGTTAAAAGCAGCGTTTCTAGCTCTACAGGAATTCAAGGAGAGAGTAAAGGGACACTCAGTGGTATTGATGTCAGACAACACCACAGTAGTAGCTTATATAAACAGACAAGGAGGCCTAGTTTCTCGGCAGTTACATGTGATAACAGTTCAACTTCATCAGTGGGCTGTAGAGAACCTGGTAGACATCAGGGCCAGGTATATTCCGGGAAAAAGAAACATAGTGGCCGACAAGTTGAGCCGCAGGGATCAGATTCTGGGAACGGAGTGGTCCTTGCACCAACAGGTAGTGGACAGGATGCTCATGTTGTGGGAAGCACCGATCATAGACCTATTCGCAACCAGGTACAACAAAAAGTTGGAAGTGTATTGTTCGGTAGTCCCAGACGCAGAGGCAGTAGCAGAAGATGCGCTACAACACCCTTGGGACAATCTGGACGTGTACGCATTTCCTCCATTTTGTCTAATCCGTCAGGTTCTGAACAGGGTAATGCGGTCTCAGAACCTCAAGATGACCCTGGTAGCTCCGTAATGGCCGAAGGCAGAGAGGTTTCCAGACCTACTGGAACTCCTAATAGATGTGCCGAGAGAGTTACCCCCATGGAGCAACCTACTGTGTCAGCCGCACATGGAGAGGTACCACCAGTCGGTGAAGTCCCTATCGCTTCACGGGTGGAGACTGTCAAGTATCTCCTCCGAGCGAGAGGGTTTTCGCAGAAAGCAGCAACTCAGATGGCAGGAAATATCAGAAAATCATCTGCGACAGTATACCAAGGAAAGTGGTCAGCATACTGTGATTGGTGTCGTAGAGGGAACTTGTCTCCACTCGGTACCACTATTCAGCAGTTAGCAGACTTTCTGATATATCTCAGAACAGAAAAGCATATGTCTGTATCTGCAGTGAAGGGGTACAGGGCGGCTCTAGCCTCAGTCTTACGAATGAAAGGAGTGGACATTTCATCTACATGGGAGTTGGCCATGCTGATGAGGAGCTTTGAACAGTCATGTCCACCAAAGGAACTAAAAGCCCCAGATTGGGATCTGACCATGGTACTGAGTAGTCTGACAAAACCATCCTACGAACCACTAAGGCAGTCCACAGATAGGAGCCTGACCCTGAAGACAGTCTTCTTATTGGCCCTGGCTTCAACCAAAAGGGTGGGGAGCTACATGGAGGTCAATGGTATTTGAGTTTGTTCCAGAATTCGTGGCCAAGACCCAAAACCCAACAATAGTAGACGGCAGATTCGACTCCTTTACCATACCTTCCTTGGCAGACTTTGTAGACAATGACAAAGACGAGATGCTTCTCTGCCCCGTCAGGGCACTAAGGGAGTACTTAAGAAGAACAACGCACCTCAGGCCGGGGTGCCGGAGGTTGTTCGTAAGTACAGGATGGAACAAGAAGGAAGGGTCCAGGAATACAATATCGTTTTGGCTAAGGGAGACGATCAGAAATGCTTATATGACAGAAAACAGAGGGTCAGATAGCCAGGTGGGAGCTAGAGCTCATGACATCGGGGGCTTGAGTGCTTCTCTGGCATTTAAGAAGAACATGTCTGTGGATAGAATTCTGAAAGCTGGTGTGTGGAAACGCCAAACAACTTTCACCTCATTTTATTTGAAAGACGTTGCCCATAGATCCTTGGACACTTTTTCCTTGGGTCCAGTGGTGGCGGCCCAACAAGTGATATAGCTCATCCAGTACCCCTGGCGGGTCAGTTTGCGTCTAGTCTAAGATGAAGGTATGAAAGTAGAATGAATGGGATGACTGGTCTTTTTTCTTTACTACTTTCTTCCTACTCCTTTAACTACGGGCAATATGAAGGAGAGTACCGTCATGTGCTGGAACGGACTAGATGCAGGTGAGGTGGTCAGCCATACTGTGAAGCTATCTTAGGTTATGATATACTTTTCAGTAGCAACACACCCCTCTAGATAATAGGGAAGAGAGGGGTGAGGGTGGATCCAGTTGCAAGGGACAAGAGTAAACCATAGAATGGTATCAACACCCAGTGAGGGAAACCAATAGATTTGCTTATATATTTGGTTCTAGGTTCATTGTCCATTCTCTTAGAATTTCCCTATATATTCGGAAATGGATAAGGTGGCAATCTCCCAGTCAGTTGTAGAGACTTACCTCCCTCCAATAAGTAAGTCTATCCTAATGTTAAGACCGAAGGTTTGTTCCGTATATGAACAAATACCAAATTACCTGAGGTCTTAACAGGTAAAGGCCCACCTCGAACCACCCCTCTAGCAGTCTAAACCAGTTATATTTCTAAACTGGGTTAGAAATATAACTGGTGGGTCACAGGTAGCCGTGGGCATTCTGGGTATACATGCCCCGTGACCTGGTATAGATGCCAATAGTCCCTGGATCTCGGAAGTGTAATTTTAATTCTACCGGTTTCCAGCTTGGCGCTAGTAAATCCCTAATGTTAAGACCTCAGGTTTGTTAGTTATGAAAAATACAAATTAGTTACAAATTTGGTATTTTTGGGGGGACTGACATTGCTCGTCAGCACAGACAAACTTGTATACTATATCAGATTGAACCTCTCTCCGTCGATGGGGCTGTACTATTTTTCATTACCAATGAGGCCGTAAGGTTAGGTTTGCAGTAAATTCTTGCTGTTATTTTGTTATATGGGGCTAGAGGGGTGGTTCCTCTTCGCAGTATACCAAGGATGGCTTTCCTTTCATCTTCGTGGTGTTTGTTGTATGGTATCTGATGGTATATCACTATTTCTTTGTCTTTGTCTTGTGTGTTGTCCTTCAGGGTCGGGTTATGGAAAGCCTCTAATCTCTTTTTGACAACTTGCTGGATCATGTCATCTGGGTAGCCGTTATTTGTGAGCAGCTGTAGAACTCTGTTGATTTCTTCGTTAGTCGCTTTCCACGTCGAACAGTGTGTTACGGCGCGTTTTATGTATGCATTTACCACAGATCATTTATATGCATCAGGGCATTCTCCTCTAGCATTCAAGCATCTCCCAGCGTCTGTCTTTTTAGTGTATACGGTTGTATTGTATTTGTTGTTCTTTTGGGTCACAAGTATGTCCAAGAAAGGGAGCATCTTCTCATCACTTCTTTCTACGGTAAAATTGAATACGACACCAAAATGGATAATATACTAAGTGATAACAATAAGTTTCAGCCACTTAAAAAAGACCCAACAAATGACCTCAAAAAGAAAATGATGAGACTAACAGAAAAAGCGAACAAAGAACAGAGAACAGTAAGCTTTCCAAAAATCATCGGAGACTTTGCACCCGGATACTGCTACGGCACAGTCAAGATCCACAAACAGGGAAACCCTCTACGGCCCATTATATCTCAAATGACATCCCCCATGTATAAAGTGGCTAAGAAATTGAACGAAATTATAACGCCGTACATTCCCTCAACATACTCGCTAAAATCATTGACGGAATTCATCGACCTACTGCAAGACACAGCACCCGACGAAGACATAGCATCCCTGGACGTTGAAAGTTTATTTACTAATGTACCAGTGGATGAAACAATACAAATCATCATGGACAAGATATACCGCTCTGAGAAGCCACCATTACCGATACCCGAAAAAATCTTAAAAGAAATGCTGGAAGCATGTACAAAGGAAGCCCCATTCCTCTCACATAGGGGCAAAATATATCGGCAAAAGGACGGCGTAGCAATGGGTTCCCCCCTTGGGGTTTTTTTTGCAAACGCATACATGGCACACACAGAAGAGGTCACATTTGAAGAACACCCAAAACCCAGAATCTATGGGAGATATATTGATGATATCTTTATCACAACAAAGGGCGACAATGACATAGAAGAATTAGTAAATAAACTCCAAGCAAATTCTACATTAAATTTTACCTTAGAAAGAAGTGATGAGAAGATGCTCCCTTTCTTGGACGTACTTGTGACCCAAAAGAACAACAAATACAATACCACCATATACACTAAAAAGACAGACGCTGGGAGATGCTTAAATGCTAGAGGAGAATGCCCTGATGCATATAAACGATCTGTGGTAAATGCATACATAAAATGCGCCATAAC
>NC_087212.1:69181179-69186179 GCF_015104395.2 Macrobrachium nipponense | reverse complement strand
TGCCAGCTCATCTGAGGAATATATCAGGAGTGAGCGTAGATGTGTTTAAGAATAAGCTCGACAAATATCTAAACTGCATCCCAGACCATCCAAGATTAGAAGATGCAAAATATACCGGAAGATGTACTAGCAACTCTCTGGTAGACATTAGAGGTGCCTCACACTGAGGGACCTGGGGCAACCCGAACGAACTGTAAGGTCTGTAAGGTAAGGTAAGGTCTCCACCTCTTTCTCTCCATTCTAACAGGTAATGAAAATGAGAGAGTTGCATCATAACATTAACGTTTATTAACAACTAATAAATAAACCAATTAATCAAGTAACCCAGTCTTACAGACTAACCCAAAAAACGGTACAATGTCTAGTCACCAAAAAAAGTCTACACCCCTCTGGGAATTCTTTGTCCCCCGGCATTCCAGAACCGTCTGTTTCAAAGATACAGAACACATCCCGGTAAGTACACACACAAGTTTAAAGACAAAGTTAATAAAATGGAACATCTTACAAGATATCAAACAAGCCATCCCTTTGGCTAAAGCACTTCAACACTTACCCAAACAACCGGACACTAAAACACTGTTAACAAAAAACTCCCGGCGAATGCCACGGCATCTTGCCTGTGACTTGAAGCCCTCATGTCAAAATCCTCCCATAGGCTTGGGTATGACACTTTTAACAGAAAGAGGCACATACGAACACACAGTTCGATTAGCGCCTCGCAACACTAGTTGCATCCAGTTTCACAAAGGCACTTTGAGAAGAGTTCATAAACTGTCGTGCATTGACTTGACGAACTAAGCATTTTTATCTCACGCCACCCCCAGAAACTCATTCATCAGCTACTCTCGGGTCGTTACCTCTACACTGTTCTCCACATTCCATAGGTCACTGAGAACACATGGACAATACATTATTAATCAAAAACCCTAGGCCTTACAGATAGCTCGGCCACCTTATATGCTAGCCCCCGCCTAGCAAAATTGCTTATAACACAAAACACTGGCCGGCTTAAAATAAAATATAAGAAATAACTGCACGTCTCTGACATTATAAAATAAAGTCTTATCACGCTTTATCTCCCAATAACACAAGACGCATTTTCTCTCATATTTTCTGCATTTCTTGAATATCCCTCTTCGCTTGTCTGCAAGTAGCTGCACAGACAGTAGACTGTAGCTAACTGTAGGAAGACGGAATGCCTCCCTCATTGTAGAAGACTTCTCACGGCTTCTGTAGATCCCCAAAAAACACGCTGTAGAATTCTCGCGATCAACCACGTGGAAATTCTTGTAATCACCCTGGACAACATGGCAGCAACCTCTCTTCATGGCTGGTGGACGTCTTGCTGGTGTCGGGGAACGACTATTTTTGGTGTGTGTTAGTATGTCAGTCAAGTCTTTGGTCAATCTAGGAAAATTAACCCAGACATACTACTTCTATCAAACAATGATCTCAAAAAGTCAGAAATGCTAACTGAACGTCTCCCAATTAACTCCCTTAATATGACTACTAAATCATAGGTCATTATCACAACTCTCAAAGGAAAAAAAAACATCAAGTTCTCCAACTCAATTCTCCAAACTCACACATCAGCACACACACAACTCAGAAATCACAGCAACTCCACGGACTTCTGTACTCACATTTCAAACTTGAATGTGCTCACAAGAAAAAAAAAAAAAAGATAAAAATCGCAATGAGCCCAAGGAAAAAAAAGGAATCTCGTAACACCCAGACCCAAAAAAATGTTCTCTCAAGTTCTGATATTTGAACAACCCACAAAATCAGTAAAAATCTCCAACTTTTAACAGCAAAAACCCCTTTACTGCTCAATAATTAATCACAATGAGACTTAATGTCAAACTCCCATTTACGTAAACAGCAACCCCCCAAAAAATTACATCTCTCGGTAAAATCAAGTCTCCCGTCCAAAAAAGAAATGCTACTTAAGCTCAATCCCCAAATCATATCTCTCGTAGGAAAAGGAAGAAAAATAATAAAAAAAAAGGATAATCACAAGAAGATTTCCCCAATCACAAAATACATAATACATGTATAATATGCATAACTCCCGTGTTTTTCCCAAGAAATGCTCCATGTAAAGTTATGGAATTTGCCAGAAAGCAAACTCTCACACATGCGCTTTCGTGAAATGCTATTGTCAACATTTCCAGATATTGCGAAAATTCTGATCTGTCACCATCAGAGGAAAAAAGTCAGCACACGGCTCATCACATCGCTTGTCAGCAGAAAAATCGCCTGCGGACGTATGCTCTAACATCAGCATAAGAATTGTCTAGTCAGACACATAAGTTTGGAAACTCATGATTCTCTAGAAAAAAAAAAAAGTCTAACTGACACATTTCACAGAATTAACTCCAGGATATGACTAATGTGTTCAAAAATTTGTCTCGAAGACTTATTCTCTCAACATGACTTTTCCCCAAATTATATTTCTCCAAGAATAACACACTTGTGAACATAAAAAATGCACACATCTCCAAATGACTCGTAATGCAGTAATGCCATTCGCCTCTAAATAGACACGAAACCAAAGAAGAGAACCTCAGAAATCTCCTCTTGACTCGAAAAAAAAACTCCCATAACCACAAAAAAAAGGGTCACCCGCCCAAGATTAATTCCAACTCCATTATGAGACACCATATTAATAATAACACCACTCCGGTTATAAAAATATTTCCTCCATTTGGTTAATAACCAACCCACTTATATTATTCTCTTATTTCTCCAATAGCCACATGTCAATAAAAAAAAGACACCACTCCAAGAATAGAGAATAATCACCTCTATTTCGGCAAATACAAAATATTTACCTCTATTTCCCCAATAACTCCATGTGGAACAAAACAAGGCTCCAAAAAATATATCTCCAAAAAATGTGCACTCAAGGCAACTAACTCACATACTCACAAATATTGCCCCATAATCTCCAAATATGTGTCTCCATTTGCAACAAAGATGGCTGCAAAATTGAACTAAACATAGCTCATATCACATTGTTGGCAAATATCAAATATGGCCAAAAATATATCTCCCATATATTATATCTCAAAATATAACTCCAAAATAATATATACCTCCAATTATCTCTCCAAAATAATATATCTCAATTATATCTCAATTCTAACTCCAATTCTCCAGAGAATAACTCAATGTTATAGTCAAAAACTATAAAAATTCTCTCCATTTAGCATAATTGCTAAAAAAAAGGGCAAAAACTCGGCAAATAAAACTGTCTAGAAAATTCTAGAAAAAATCACCAACGTGCCACAAGTATTATAACAGAACTCCAAATTCACAGTGTCTTAACCAAGACTTCTCCATATGCAATACGACATAAGTCACTAGAAAACTTAACCAAGTTTCCTATCTCTCGCAAAGTTGTCACAAATACGACAAGGGTATTGTGCAAGAAAACTCACAATTTCTGGAACACAAATATCCAGAGAAAAAATGTAGTGCCATTACGTATGCATTCAAAACATGCAAAAATTCTCCCATATATTTCTCTATAGCATCAAATAGCTGCAACACAAACACATTCCCGAACAATGATTCAAGTCATGAACTGAGATATCAAAAAATATTCACACCAACTGGAGAGAAAAAATAAATTCAAATTCACCCATGGTAAAAAAAACTTGTGTCAGCTAACTTCCAAAAAAAAAAAAAGTAGAAAAGAAAAACCAACGGCACCATTAACTATCTCCCGTAACTCACTAGATGTCAAGCAATTATCTGCTGAACTCATAAAAAAAAAGGAAAACAAAAAAAAATAATGTTGTTAGTTCCTCCCAAATTCAAAAAAGATTTCACCTCCCTTGACAGCATTAAAACGCCCACGTATTAGTATATAAAAAATCAGTATCAGAAATATCATTATCACAAAATCACCAAAAAATAATTGCTATCATCAAAATCATCAGTATCAGTACAAAAAATATCATCAATGTTAATGCTTGTCCATTCTCCAAAAATTCAGCAAAAAATTTAGCAAAAGTTCAGCAAGTTTCACCACAATTCACCAAGATTCAGCCAGATTCATCAAGATTCAGCAAAACTCATCCCCGTGAATCACTGAAATATTCTCCAAAATTACAAAAACTCAACAAATAATTAACACAAGACTTCTCCCATTAATTCATTGTAATAATTCTCCTTGAATAATTATCTGTAATAATTATCAACTAATCTCCCATGAAATATCTCAAAACTCTCTCGCAAAAGAAGTCTCCCGTAATGATAATTATACTTAAGCAAACCTCCCGTGACACATCTCAAGTATAATAATTATTAATAATAACAATAATAATAACTCTACATAGCAATAATTCTCTTGCAAAGATCTCAAGTAAGGGTGAAATTCAAATAGCATACACTAGTATTGCTGAATCTCATGACATACAATTTCTCCAGCATACACCATGACATAACACCATTGCCACACAACACAGATACAACACCAATCATCGGCACTTCAAAGTAATTTTTCCAACACAATAAAAAAAATAATCTGTGTCTCCCCAATATATTTTGTGTCTTTCAAGGCACAAGTAAAACATATAACACATCCCGTGCATGTTAACTACTTTTCCCCGCATTCACGGAAAAGAAAAATCTCTTTTTATTTCCCTTTCTCTTCCTCCAAGAGAGAAAAAAAAATCTCTTTTCTAAAAAAAAGACTCTACGGGCGTTTCACTTCATCAACTAATCAATCAGCTGATATCTTAGCATCCAATGTCAAGGGCAAACCCATCCCCAACACAAAGAAAAAAAAAGAAAAAGGGGAGTTCACCCACACTGAGAAAAAAAAGGTTTCTCCCCCCCTGTGAACAACCCCTCAGTCAAGCGACAGAACAGCCCGAGGCATACCAGCAGTATCCCCCATCTCCCCTTGAACAGTGTCTGAGGACCCCTTCCCAAGGTATACACTAGTGCCCTCCCCTGCACTATCTCTCGAGGGAGGCCAGTGGTACCCT
>NC_087212.1:69036179-69176179 GCF_015104395.2 Macrobrachium nipponense | reverse complement strand
TTCATCTTCGTCTCTTCTCCCTTTTACTCTTTCTCATTATGCTATCTTTCTCCCTATCCTCTTTCTTCTGCTTCTCTTTCTCCCTCTCCTCTTTCTTCTTCTGCTTCTCTTTCTCCCTCTCCTCTTTCTTCTTATGCTTCTCTTCTCCTCTCCTCTTTCATCTCTGGCTTCTCTTTCTCCCTCTCCTCTTATTCTTCTTTTTTATGCTGCCCTTCTCCCTCGCATCCTCATCTCTGCTTCTCTTCTCCCCTCTCCAACTTTTCTTCTGCTTCTCGCCTCCCTTCTCTTCATCTTCTGCTTCTCTTTTCTCCCTCTCCACTTTCTTCTTCTGCTTCCTCTTCTCCTCTCTTTCTTCTTCTGCTTTCCTTCTTCCTCTCTATTTCTTCTTTGCTTCTCTTTCTCCCTCTCCTCTTTCTTTTCTGTTTCTTTCTCCCTATCCTCTTTCATTTCTGCTTCTCTTTTCCTTCCCTCCCTCCCCCTTTCCTTATTCTTCTGGCTCTCTTTTCTCCCCTCTCCTCTTTCTTCTCTTGCTTCTTTTCTTTTCCCTTTCCTCTTCACCTCTTTCTTCTTCTGGGCTTCCTCTTTCTCCTCTCCTCTTTCCTTCTCTGCTTCTCCTTTCCTCCTCTCCTCTTTCTTTCTTCCTGCCTTCTCCTTTCTCCCTTCTCCTCTTTCACTTCTGCTTTCTTCTTCTCCCTCGCCTTTCTTTCATCTTCTTCTTTTCCCCTAATCCCTCCTACCTTTCTCCTTCCGCTTCCCTCTTTAATTTCATCCATCCTTCTCCTCCTCCTTCCCATCCCTTTTTTTACTAAAGCCTTCTACCGTTCTCCCTTCCCCTTCCTTTATTCATACTTCCTCTCCTTCCGCCCCACTAGCTAATTCTTCTACCTTCTCTTTCACTTCCTCTCTTCTGTATTCATATATTCTCTCCTCCCGTCCTACTAATCCTTCTACCTCTCTTTCCCTTTCCTCTCTTCTTTATTCATATCCTTCTCCTCCTCCTCCTCCTCCTGTCCCTACTAATCCTTCTACCTCTCTTTCCCTTTCTTCCCTTCTTTATTCATATCCTTCTCCTCCTCCTTCTGTCCCTACTAATCCTTCTACCTCTCTTTCCCTTTCCTCTCTTCTTTATTCATATTCTTCTCCTCCTCTGTCCCTATAATCCTTCTACTCATTGCACTTAATCTCTTCGTTTTCAATTCTTCTCTCTCCTCATCCTCCTCGAATGGTCACCTAATAATCCTTTGACCTCTCTTTCCCTTTCTTCCCTTCTTTATTCATATCCTTCTCCTCCTCCTCCTCCTCCTGTCCCTACTAATCCTTCTACCTCTCTTTCCCTTTCCTCTCTTCTTTATTCATATCCTTCTCCTCCTCCTCTCCGTCCCTACTAATCCTTCTACCTCTCTTTCCCTTCCTCCTTCTTTAATTTCATATTCTTCTCCTCCTACTCCTCCTCCTCTCCTTACTAACCTTTATACCTCTCTTTACCTTTCCTCTTATTCTTTATCCATATTCTTCTTTACTCCTCCTGTCCCCTACTTAATCCTTCTACCTCTATTTCCTTCCTCTCTTCGTATTCATATTTTCCTCCTCCTCCTGTCCCTATAATCCTTCTACCTAGCTCTTTCCCTTTTACCTCTCTTTCTTTATTCAATTATTCTTCATCCTCCTGCCCTACTAAACCTTCCTGACCCTACTAATTTCCTCCAACTCCTTTATTTCTTACCTTCTTTATTCATATCCTTCTTCCTCCTCCACCTATACCTGTTCCCTACTAATCCTTCAGACCTCCCTCCATTTCCCTTTATCTCCTTCTTTATTCATACCTTCTATTTCCGCCTCCTCCTGTCCCTACTAATCCTTCTACCTCTCTTTCCCTTTCCTCTCTTCTTTATTCATATTCTTCTCCTCCTCCTGTCCCTACTAATCCTTCTACCTCTCTTTCCCTTTCCTCTCTTCTTTATTCATATTCTTCTCCGTCCCTACCTGTCCCTACGCAATCCCTTCCGAAACCTCCTCCTTTCCCTTTCCTCTCTTCTTTAGTTCATTATTCGTCTACCTCCTCCTGTCCCTTACTAATCCTTCTAACTCTCTTTCCCTTTCACCTTTCTTCCTTTATTTCATTTATCTTCTCCTCCTCCTGTTCCTACTCTCCTCCTACCCTTTCCCTTTCCTCCTCTCTTATCATATTCTTTCTCCTCCTCCTGCCCCTACTAATCCTTCTACCTCTCCTTTCCCATTTCCTCCCTTCTTTCTTTATTCAGAATTCCTTATCCGCATTCCCGTCCCTTACCTAATCTTCCCTACTCCTCTTTCCGTTCCTCTTCTTAATTCATTCATAAATTCTTCTCCTCCTACTGTTCCCTTACTAATCCTTCCTTACTCTATTTTTCCCTTATTTTCTCGCCTTTATTCAGATTCTTCTCGCCTATGTACCCTACTAATTCCTTCCTACCTCTACTTTACCTTTCCCGTTCTCCCTTCACTTTATTCCATATTCTTCTCCTCCTTCCTGTCCTACCTAATCCTGCTACCTCTCTTTCCCTTTTCCACTAATTCCTTCTAATTCCATATCTTCCTTCCCTTTCCTACCAGTTCCCTTACTAATTCCTATACCTCTCTTTCCCCTTCTCCTTCCTTCCTTTATTCATATTCTTCTCCTCCTCCTGTCCCTACTAATCCTCCTACCTCTCCTTCCCTTTCCTCCCTTCTTTATTCATATTCTCCTCCTCCTCCTCCTGTCCCTACCCTAATCCTTTTCTAACCTCTCTTTCCTTTTCCTCTCCTTCTTTATCCATATTCTCTTCCCCTTCCTGTTTATTACTTAAATCCTTCTACCTCTCTTTTCCCTTTCCTTCTCCTCCCTTTATGCCAGATTCTTCTCATCATACCCATGTTCCCTACTAATACTTCTACCTCTCCTTCCCTTTCCACCCTTCTTTATTCATATCCTTCTCCTCCTCCTTTCATCCCTACTAATCCTCCTACCTCTCCTTCCCTTTCCTCCCTTCTTTATTCATATTCTCCTCCTCCTCCTCCTGCCCCTACTAATCCTTCTACCTCTCCTTCCCTTTCCACCCTTCTTTATTCATATTCCCTACCTCCTTTCCTCCCTACCCCTAAATCCTTCCTACCTCCCTTCCCTTGCCACCTTCTTTATTCATATTCCTTCCTACTCCTCCTTTATACCCTACTAATCCCTTCCTACCTCTCCTTTCCCTTTCCCCATTCTTTAATTCCTATTCCCTTCCTTATCCTCCTCCTGCCCCTAACTAATTCCTTCTTACCTCTTTCCCTTTCCCTTTATTCCTCCCTCTTTCCCTCTTCCTATCCTTCATAATCTACCTTCTCCTCCTGTCCCTACTAATCCTTCTACCTCTCCTTCCCTTTCCTCCCTTCTTTATTCATATCCTTCTCCTTCTGTATCTCCTGATCCTTCTACCTATTCTTCTCTTTCCTCTCCTCTTTCTTCATCTGTTTCTCTTTCTCCTTCTGTCCCCCCTAATCCTCCTACTTCTCCTTCTCCTTCATCTACTTCTCCTCTTTCCTCCGCCTCTCCAACTCTCTTTACTCCTGTCTCTCCTCCTTCCTTCGCCTCTCCTTTCCCTCCCACTCCCTGGAATGCAACGTATGAAATGAAAAGACAGCTGAAGAAATTGAAACAGGACTACGGGGCTTTCGAAAGACTCATTTACGAAATGGAAAGGAACAAGACTGAAGACTTTGAGGTCAGGCCAGTTCGACTCCAAGTCAGGAAAATTAGAGACAAGCTCAGGAGATTAACACGCGGCTGCTGCTGTAGTAGTAGTAGTCAAAGTGATGGACGAAGGGCCCCTAAGGACTCTCATCATCATCATCCTGTGCCTACTGCTCCTACTTCTTCCTCTTCTTCCTATGGTCCCCCTCCTTTTCGTACAGCCGACGAAGCGAGAAGGGAAATAGAGGAACTCGAAAACGAGCAGAGAAGTTTGGAAGGACTTTTCTCTGAAATGGATGAGGAGGACTTGTTTGCCGTGAAGTTTGCGTTCTTGCGTTGTAAGTTATCTATGTTGAAACAAAAATTCAAAGAAAAGATAAAGAGAAAACACGACACTTTTCCTGGTTCTTTAGACACCAAACTGGACCCTGAAGTATATAATGATTTTTATTGTGTCCCAATAGACCAAAATTGGCAACAACAAATGAGACCTGGAATGCCTGGACTTGGAATGCCTGGAAATGGTTTTAGAATTCGGATTCCTAGACATTTATTGATAAGTCCTGAACCTCAAAAGCCAGAACCCCCAATGGAACCTGAACCACGAATGCCAGTACCTATAATGCAACCTCAACCTACAAGAAAACGAGGCGCTAGTGGAATGCCTGAACCTGGATTATTACTGGATCCTAGAAATCTAGCAGGAACTGGGATTGTTACTGGACCTATGATACATCCAGGATCAGGCCAATTGGAGTACCCAATTGGATCAGGCCAAATGTGGTATCCAGTTGGATCAGACCAAATGTGGTATCCAGTTGGATCAGACCAAATGAGGTATCCAGGACCTGGCAAGGAACCGAGCCAACAAATGCCAGTCCCCCAGAAAAAACGTGAATATCCAAAGTTGGCAGCAGAACTCTGATAATACTGATTTTATGGAGAAGTTAAGGAGTTCCATTTGACAACGTCTGTGTGTGTGAGAGAGAGCTGTTAGAGTTCTGTGTTTTTAGGTTATTTTGGTTAGTCTTTAGTCAAAAGCTGTGAGAGACAGTAGTGTGGGCAGCAGTCTGGTGAAGGGATTGAGATTTGTTTGAGTTGTGTTTTGTTGATTTGATTTTGGTTATTGTTAAGATTGGTGTTGTTAGTGGGCACGTGTGTTGCCTTTTTTGTACTGTTTTTTTTTGTGTTAGTCATTGTTTGTACAGTGGTCTTGAGTTGTGGTTGAGTTCCTTGGTTGTTTGCTGTGTTGTGGTTGTGTTCCTTGGTTGTTTGCTGTGTTGTGGTTGTGTTCCTTGGTTGTTTGCTGTGTTGTGGCTGTGTTCCTTGGTTGTTTGCTGTGCTGTTGAGTTGTGGTTGTGTTCCTTGGTTGTTGTTGTTGTGTGTTGTTGAGTTGTTGGGTTGCAGTCCTTGGGTGTTGTGCTGTTGGGTTGTGGTTCTTGGTTTTGGGGTTGTTGTTGTTAATGTCTCAGCGACCTCGACCAGCAGACAGCACAGCATAGTCCTGGAGTATCTGGAGTTGATAAGTACATGTGTTTTGCGTTTGTTTTTTTGGTTTTTGTATAGGTGTAGGTCAGTTGTCCTGCGTGTATGTTGTAGTGTAAAGAGGAAAGTGTGACTGGGGTGAGTTGGGCAGCTGGAGTGATTAGGTTTATTTGGGGGGGGGTGGATTTGCCACTTGTTTTTTAAGCTTGTGATCCCGCCACAATTTGAAGTGGAAATATGCTTTGGACAAATGTGAATGAGGGCTGACTATATTGACTTGGGAAATCCCCCTCCCACCTCCCCCTCCCTCCCCTCACTCTTCACTCTCCTTCCCACTCACCTTTCACTCTTCTCTCTCCCTCCCCTTTCCTGGTCTCTCCTTTTCTATTTGGAAGACCAGGGTGCCGGTGGGCACTGTGGCGGGATCACAAGCTTGAAATAACAAGCGGACAAAACCCTCCCCACATTAACCTAATCACTCCAGCTGCCAAAATCCCCCCTCAGTCACACTTTCTTCTTTACACAACAAATACAGCAGGACAACTGACCTTCACCTATACAAAACAAAACAAAAATAACACAAAACACACGTACTTACCAACACTCCAGATACTCCGGGCTATCCTGTGCTGTCCGCTGGTCGAGGTCATAACAACAACACCAACAACAACAACCAAGAACCACAACACCACAGCCCAACACAACAACACACAAGGACTACAACCCAACAACACCCAAGGACTACAACCCAACAACACCCAAGGACTACAACCCAACAACAACCAAGGAACACAACCACAAAACAACTCAAAAACAACAACAACCAAAGAACACAACCACCAAACAACACAGCAACCAACCAAGAAACACAACCTCACATATCACAACAAAACACAACAAAAGACCACTGCACAAACACAAAAATCACAACAGCACAGGTACAACAACTCTAATCAAACAACACTAATCTAACAATCACAATAACAAACAAAAACACACGAAACCCAACTAACTCCCAATGCCTTCAAAGACCGCTGCCGTCACTAATAAACCTCACCAGTTCTGACTAAAGACTGCCTGAAAACCTCACTCAAAACACAGAACTCAGATCTCTACCAGCACCAGCAGACAACCCAGCACCAACAGCCAATACAGTCGTTAACCATCCAACCACCAATTATTCCCTCTCTCTCTCTCTCTCCTCACACACACACACACACAGACAGACGTTGTCAAATGGAACTTATAACTCCTCCATAGCACAACTCCTTAACCTAGTCACTGGGAAGGGCATGCCAGCCAATCTCAGAGCCGGTCCCAAACCCGGATAAATAGGAGTCTCCTAAATGTCTGCCCAGTTATATTGGATAATGTGTCTTAATTGACTTATTTTCTGTCAAACATCGCCTTTATTGAAATAAATTAACCAGAAATTATAAAAGAATAGAAACTCCTATGATGGCTCAATCTTTCTTGTTTGTGTTACTGTTATTATCATTATTGTTTTCTCTGAAAGTAGTAATAATAAATGGGGGGAGGGTGAAGCTGCGGGGGGAGCACACGATTCCTCGCTCTTCCAATTGGCAGGAAACAGAATGACTCATCTGGGAGAGTCTGGCTGATTGGTTTCTAGGAGTTTTGGTAATGGAGCATGCTACCTAAAGAAGCAGGCAACTGAATTGCTGTCCTAGGGGCACTCATTACCGTTCTCCTGTAGTTCCCTTTATGACCAAAACTCCTGAGCACCAACTGATCAGCAACTATGTTGGCCAGCTTCGATATCCAATGAAAAATCGCTAACAATTTTGTAAGACGGCTTGAGTTTGGTAGAAACACTCTACCGAAACGTCAGAGTAGATCAATTAATTTTGGAAAGCTGCTGTATGATTTACTTGGTGCTACAAAGAAACTCATTCGAGAGATAAAGAAACTACAATGCAAATTAAACGGCATCCAGACACCCATCCTGTTCAAAGAAGTTTGCAATAGACTCTACTTCCGAGATATTATTATCATTATTATGTGACGTCTCTTTGAGTAAGTTTTACTTTAATTTTATAATAATAATAATAATAATATTTAGGAAGCAGACCCTCTCTCAAGCATACTTTATTAAAAGTAATGGCTACTTCAGCAGCGTTACACTTATAGAGATTCTTCTCTATTTTATGAATAGCGGCTTTTTCCGTGTTACTTAAACAGGCTAGAGATCATGATCAAATACAGTCAAAATAGGTGTATATATTGGAATTTTACAGATAAGCTATGATACCAGAGTCATCAAATTCATTAACGATTTCTCTCTCTCTCTCTCTCTCTCTCTCTCTCTCTCTCTCTCTCTCTCTCTCTCTCTCTTTCATAAAGCGAGCTCTCGTCTGGAGCTGCCAGACATCCTCGGGCTGGGAAGCTGAGGGTGGACTGATCTTTGTTGTTGTTGTTGTTGAAGGTTAAGCTGGCATAAATGCCAGCACGGGCTCTTGCTCTATGAGCAGCCCGTAACAGTAGATGTGATCTGGAAAGAGAAAAGGTGGTGGTTATAAAAGGAAAGGAAGGAAGGACAGGCAGGGTTACAAACCCCATTAAACCTTACGGTACCTATCAGTATGAGAGAGTTTTACAGCAGAGAGTCCTGATGAGTGTTTAGAAAATCAGGAAGGAAATGGAAAAATTTTAGATCAAGAAAAAGCAAGAAACTCTTTTGGAGAATACTCCAAAGAATTAATTCTCTCTTGTGGAAATTAAAAATTTCCTATGTCAAATTGAATTTTAAGCTGCTTATTCGAATCGAACAGCAGTTGCTTTTGAACGAGGATTCTGAATGAGGTGTGGTTGTATGACTTCCAGCAGTGCCTTCCTGTCCACAGGTTTCCCTGCCAACTTCTCGAAGAGAATAAGTATCCCTTCTACTGTGATTGTAACACAGTCACTGGCTGTTTCGTCTCTCTCTCTGCTGGCACTGTCTGGAACTCTGGAGGAGGAAGGAGTTGGAGTTGGGGAACAGGTGAGGGAAGGGAGAGGGTCGGTTTTTGGAGGTGGGATGGGATTTGGTGAAGGTAATGGCGCAGGTATTCTTGGTTTGGGTGTGTAGTCGACTTTCTTTCTTGGTGTACGACGTTGTCTGCGTGGTTTTGGCGGCAGTTGTTGCTGTGGTGCAGTGGTTACTTGTTGTGGCTTTGATATCTCTTGTTTTGAAGGTTTCAAAGTCGGCTCCTTAGGGAGAGGAACGCCTTTCATCCTTGCAACTCGCTCCAATCTTGCAGTGCAGCGTTTGTTCCAGGCATGATGTTGGCTGGAACAATTTGGGCATTTGCTGGTCACTTCTTCACCTTTCTTGTAGGTATCGAGGCATTGTTTGGTGGGGTGTGGCTGGCTGCATATCCCACACTTCTCTTGTCCTTTGCAGCGGCTGCTGTGATGCCCAAACTTTTGACATTTGAAGCATCGTAGGGGCTCAGGTGTGAAGGCTTCTGTGGGGAAATTTCCCCATACTCCGAGGGATACATGACTTGGGATATGTCCCTTGAAGGTGATGATAACCTTTTTCGTCGGTTCTCCCGATTTTCCGATACATCTCCGGGCCTCTACGACGTTCTGCAGCTGAAGGATCGGTTCTAGGGGCAGGCAGGTCGGGAACTTGCAAATTACAGCCTTCTTGATCCGTTCATTCGGATCTAGGAACTGGAAAGGAGTGTTTTTCTTCAGGAACTCGGCAGTTTCTCGGTCTTTTGGAGAAATGATCAAGTCAGCATTCCTGTTAGGTTTAACTGTCATTTTTAATTGCTTATATTTGGCTTCCAAGTCTGCTATTAATAAGTAAGGAGACTTTTCAGCACTTGCTGTGACTCGAAACTTAGGAAGTTCCGTTCCAGCAGCAGTAGTAGGAGTAGTAGTAGGAGTAGTAGTAGGAGCAGTAGTAGGAGCGGTTGCTTGGAGTGGGACATCCCCCCCCATCCCCCCCCCCCCCCTCTGGAACCTCCTCCTGGCCTTCTTCTGTCGGCGAACTGTCGACCATTCGTCGGCGATCGTGTCCGATTCTGTGACACAAGGGCTTGGCGGCGCTGGAATTGCTTCTTCGTCAGGAGCTGGAGGGCTTGGAGGGTCCTCCTCTGCCTCGCAAAGGCAAGAGGAAGGAGCGTCCAAAGGCGGCCAGTGGACGTCGGCGTCGGCGCTGGAGACTAATGTCCAAGACATGCTCTGTCTCTCACTCTGGCAGAGAGTGTCTCTGATCTTGGTTTGGTGTCCGTCCTCCTTATATTTGGGGTTGACAGCAGGGGGTCTGCCCCATGCTGATCTATTGGCTGGTGGTGGTGAGTCTTCGTTTTCATTGGTGGCTTGAGCCAGGTCTCAAGCCACTTTCTCCGAGTCGATGGGTGCGGTGCTGCAGATCCTGCAGCCGTCTAGACCTCCTGAGCGGCATGGTAACGTTGATGGGTGTTGCGCTACGCTGTGGGACGTCACGGCTAATTTGATTTCCATCAGCTGCAGGAGTACCTCGTTCGAGGGCATTGTCTTCCGTGGAATTGTCGCGATCGGTTGTGTCATTGTTGGTGGAACATCTCATACTCATAGGGAGGAGAAATTCTTCCTGCGTTGTATTCAGTGTAGGTTTTATTTGCTGGATGAGAAGCGCCTCCAGCAGGCACAACCAATGGGCATCAGGGACCTTCCCGATGATCTTCGTGTTCTGTATGATGACATCCCGGGAGATGGCCTCTTGATGTTTGGTGCGGGCGTGATTCTTGATAGCCCCCTCTTGAACATGGCATGAGAGTCTCTTTGACAGGCGCATGGTAGTCATACCTACGTCGGCGCCGCTGCATTCACGGACTGGGCATATATACTGGTACACTACATGCGTCTGCTTCAGGGGGTCTCATACCTGTGGAGAGGGGTTATTTTTCATAATAAGGTTGCGCGTCCTCCGATTCTGGTAATATATGATTAAGTCGATATTCTTGGTGTCGTCGGTCGGGGATACATTTTCAGAAATAATTTTCTTAATGGAGTCCTCTTCTTCACGATAATGGGAACTCATGAACGTTTTGTAGTACAGCTTGATATTATCCTGGGGGCGGGGCTGCGGGCTCTCACTACCGTACCATTTCTCCAGGGCTGTGTGGACTTCCTTACTGATTAATTTATTTGAATACCCCTTATTCACAAGTACTTGGGAGGCATGGTCGAGTTCCTGGTGAGTGTCCTGCCAGGTAGAGCAGTGGGAGAGGGCTCTCCTGACGAAGGCCCTGATGGTGGTGCTTTTGAATCTGGCGGGGCACTCGCTGTCACCATTGAGGCAAAGTCCTAGATTGATCTTCTTTGTGTAGACGGAAGTACGGAGACCGTCTTCCGTCTTGCTTACAAGGACGCCGAGGAAGGGGAGCCAATTGTCGGAGCTGTGTTAAACTGTGTAATTCAACATACTGCACTGCTGAAATGCTTGATGGAGGGCTTCCACCTCATCCTTGGCGTCGACTTGCACAAAGATGTCGTCAATATAACGTCCATATCTGCAGGGTTGCTGCATCCTGGCGAAGACCCGTTCCTCCACAGTGCCCATTGTCATGGTAATTGCTCTACAGCGAAGTAATATATAATAAAGGAAAGGAAAATGCATCTTCTTCGAGAAGGTCTGCAGCAAAGGGGCATTCACGCACGTGTTGGAGGCGCCAGTTTTCATGATTGTTCTAGAATCGTCAGGTGGGATAAGGAACTCAACAGGCGCCGGCATGTCGTTAGGAACGCCGCGATTTATGATGCAACATTTCGTCGCGATCCTTCTAAAATGTTCCTGTCGTCTCGGGAGTCTGTGACGTTCGCTGGTAGGCCCCGCCCCCAGATCGCCGCATAAATACGACTGACGAAGTAGCACAGATCATCAGTGAGAGTTCAGCAAAGATCATCAGATCATCAGACAGAGATCAGATCATCAGAGAGAGGTCAGATCATCAGTGAGAGATCATCTGAGAGAGGTAAGAGAAGAAGGAACAGATGAAGGATAAGAGAGGAAAAAGGTGCATGAGAGTTTGATCAGAATCAGGTCAAGTCGTCCAGTCAGAGAGAGAGAGATTTTCCAATGTTGAGCAAGCCTTCAGAGAAGAAACGTCCTACAAGTTGGTTTTGTGGAGTAACCTGCCCTTCGAGTATCAAGAATAGACATTGCTTTCTACAGTACGGAGTCAAGAAGACGTCTAAAGTTATACAGCTCTCCTTTGTGAAGCTGTCGCTTCAAGCATTGATTTTCAACAGCTGCAAAACTGGCCAGCAAGTATTTCATTATGGCATTGTTTCCCCAGTTCACACACTGTAAGATTTTATTTTTGTCATGTAAATAGGAGAAACCATTCTGCATTTATCTTTGTTAGTAAGCTTGTAAATAAGCCTTTGTTCTGTTTGTGTTTCTTTCTATATTCGTATCCTGAGTTTCAACTGTTGGTGCTGAATCTTTTTGTTTATTATAATATCGAACCTGTAGCGGACCTCAGGGGTCCGTGACACCCACATGAAAGTTAGCGAAGAGGACCCCCTGTGGGGAGCCCATCGCCATGCTCTCCTTCTGGCAGAACATCTGGCCACGGTGGGTGGAGAAAGGGGCCTTCTTCATGCAGATCTCCAGCAGCGTACGGAGCGAGGCTTCGGGTATGTTGAGGGGCGCTGTCGACTGATTCCTGTAGACACGATCAAGGATTATATCTATGGTATCGTCGACAGGCACATTCGTAAATAGGGACTCCATGTCCAGCGAGGTGATAATCCTGGTGCCAGGGGCGTCCTTGATGGCTACTATGAATTCTGCCGAAGACTGCAGGCTGTACTGACTCGGGACATAAGGGGTCAAAATTGGGTGTATGTAGGGGCGGGCGTCTGGCTGATGATTAGCCGGAGGGGGTGTCCTTGTGTGTGGGTTTTTACATTACCATATAAATAACCCTGGCTGTAGTATCCTTATATGGGCGGGAGGTGCACAGTATTTGTCGCAGCATTCACTGCACTGATGACTCCATTAGCCTCCCTCTTGATGTTGTCTATCGGGCTCCTCGTCAGGCGCTCGAACTTGCTCTCGTGCTTCTCGTGCTTCTCCAGCTTCTCGTGCTATTCGGCAGTATCAATCAAGACGAAGGCTGCCATCTTGTCCGTGCATCGCACCGTGATGTTCACTTTCTCCTTCAGTTCCTTCGCTGCTTTATTCATCTCCTTGGTAAGGATCCTGCTGGAGTGTGAACCCCTCTCTGTAAGGGCTTCAGCAAGTAGGAGGGGTTGAAGAGCGTCGGTAGTTCTCACGATGCTTCGGGCTTCGAGTTGCTGGATGGAGTCTAGGAGCAACTCGATTTCGAGTCTCTTGCCATGAGGCCTGGGTCTCGAAATAAAGTGGCATTTAAGACCCAGCTCCAGAAGGGCTTCTTGATTGGGGGTGGGGTCGTAATCAGTAAGGTACCCTTGGGTTACTCCAGGGATGCGGAGTTTGCCGCCGTTCAGGGAGATGAGCTTGTGCAGGGCACCTATCATCCGCTGCTTCATGTCGTCCTCCTAAAGGTGGACGAGACATCTCTTGATGTTCCTGGGGTATGTTGGTTCCTCTCCTGCGTGGTTGTCTTCTTCAGTGGGTGTGTCACATTCAGGATTATCAAATTCAGTGTCGGCCAGTCTATGACTACCTTCTTCTCGAAGGGCACCAGGACGTGCTGCTATAGGTTCCTCTTCTACTCCACTGGTGCCAGGGCTGCTTCTCACTCTCTCCCACTCCTGCCGCAGTCTCTTGGTCTCGTTCTGGAGGGCACGCAGTTCGGTAGTCTTGCTTGCTATTTGCTGCTGCAGGAGGGATTTTCTAAAGCCCCTGGTGTCCTCATTATTTCTTGCTGACGGGTCGTGTAGCCAAATATTAGTGTACTTAGGAAGCAGACCCTCTCTCAAGCATACTTTATTAAAAGTAATGGCTACTTCAACGTTACACTTGTACAGATTCTTCTCTATTTTACGAATAGCGGCTTTTTCCGTGCTACTTAAACAGGCTAGTAGAGCGCCTATAGAGGTCATGATCAAATAGTGTCAAAATAGGTGTATATATTTGGATTTTACAGATAAGCTATGATACCATGGTTTATCTGTAAAATTCAAATATATACACCTATTTTGACACTGTATTTGATCATGACCTCTATAGGCGCTCTACTAGCCTGTTTAAGTAGCACGGAAAAAGCCGCTATTCGTAAAATAGAGAAGAATCTCTACAAGTGTAACGCTGCTGAAGTAGCCATTTCTTTTAATAACATAATAATAATAATAATAATGAACTCATTTTGGAGTTAGGTTATTTATTTTCAAACAAAACATGAAGACTAAAATAAAAAGACTAATAAACTAATAAAAATCCTTCACCCTATCTATAGGTAGTCGTTGAGAAAGATTCTTTTATAACACAATATGATTACCCAGTCTATTCAATTCTAATGAGAAAAAGGGAAACTTCAATTTTATTACAGCGAAACGCCCACAAATACATACATACATAAAGACATACTAGGCACACATCTACAGAGGAGATTTTCAAGGAATTTTTCCCAAATTAAAACAACGCCTGTGTCAAACAGCTGTCGACCACACACATTCAAATGCATCTAAACTTTTGTGAACTTATCTAATCAGTAACAATTTGGTAGGGATAGTCTGTTTTTCTTAATTCTGACTTCCAGGTGTCATGGCTTCTACACACACACACACACATACAAAATAGATGGATAGATAGATAGGTAGAGAAAGAATTCTTGCGCGGTTATTTATAGTTGTGTGTGTGTGTTTATTTGTTTCTGTGTGTGTGTATGTGTGTGTAGAAGCCATGACACCTGGAAGTCAGAATTAAGAAAAACAGACTATCCCTACCAAATTGTTACTGATTAGATAAGTTCACAAAAGTTTAGATGCATTTGAATGTATGTGGTCGACAGCTGTTTGACACAGGCGTTGTTTTAATTTGGGAAAAATTCCTTGAAAATCTCCTCTGTAGATGTGTGCCTAGTATGTCTTTATGTATGTATGTATTTGTGGGCGTTTCGCTGTAATAAAATTGAAGTTTCCCTTTTTCTCATTAGAATTGAATAGACTGGGTAATCATATTGTGTTATAAAAGAATCTTTCTCAACGACTACCTATAGATAGGGTGAAGGATTTTTATCAGTTTATTAGTCTTTTTATTTTAGTCTTTACGTTTTGTTTGAAGATAAATAACCTAACTCCAAAATGAGTTCATTATGGTGCAAGTGCTTTGGGTTTTCCTCCTGTTACACCTTTCAAACCTGTTCCTGTCAATTTCCATTTCAGCGCTGAATGATCTCATAGGTCCCAGTTCTTGGCCTTTGGCCTAAATTCTATATTCAGCTCAACTTACAGCATGACAAGCGTGAGTATTATACTTACAAATGCTATAAACTTGCTCTGTAATGCTGATACTGACTTTGTGTAAAGACAGTGCTAATGTTATACTATTACAGAAATGGTTGACGTAGCTACCAAAAAGAAAAAAAATTGAGATCATGCTGCATCAAACATTCTGGAAACCGGAAATGATGACGCAGACAGATACAACTAGAAACAAAATCATGGAAACTTGCAGAATGTACAAAACCATCCTGAATTCTGCAATCAGCTAGTTATTTCAACGTTATATTTCAGTCATTTAATAGATATGTGATTTTGGAAGAAGTTATTTTATCTTTTTATTAGGAACAGTTAGTGTCCTGCTTTGTCTGATTCCGTAGTTGTAAAATGGAAATGTGAGATGTAAGTCTAAATAGCAGCGGGCGAACCGCTCTTATATATACTGTATATCCATACATACACACACACACACACACACACACACACATATATATATATATATATATATGCTGCTACTTTCGTAATGCATATTTCCTCTCCTTGATTGTATGAAAAGTATTTGAAACATTTTTAGATTCCTTATTTAGCTAGAGTTGTAGGATGTCTAAGAATGTATGCTCAGATTTTGCATAACATAATTTAAAAGTTAATATAATGTAGAATGTAAAGAGAAAGAGATTACCTTTGTCCGTTCCAAGATAGAATTGTTTCCGTAATATGTCAACACCTCAGATTAGAGGAACTTGAGATCTCTGTGTTGTTTTGGAAACCTGTCATCACGTCTGATAAGGGATTTCTGTTTCAGATGAGTACGTTGTCTTTGTTGTGCATACTACATATATGACTGGTTTCAGACTCTTACTTCTTTGTCGATAACCGCATGAAGATTTCACGATTTTTCTATAAAGTTACGTCATATTAGAAACTCTTTCACATGCCCAAAACGTTTTGTGTGGAATCCACTGTTTTCAGCTTCCGTACAAAAAGAGAGATTCATTCAGACTTAGATCCTCATAGTGTTTAGGTCCCTTAGAACTCTCTCTCCCTCTCTCTCTCCGACGCCATACTTGATATTATGTAACGTAAAGATTTTATACTTACACATTGGTCACTCGTAACTTTTAGATTTCGGATTTCTTAGGATTATTTAGTATTATTTACTGCTTTTTGTGGAATCTGAACAAACAGTTCAAGTGTGTAACGGCGCCTTTTCTTTTGTGAAATATGGCAAATTGGTGAATTTTTTGAACAAGCTGCAGCAGAAAGAAAATTGGTACCAAGGTAACGTGTTACATATTTTAAATTTATTAGTTGCAACTAATGGTTACAGTGGTTCATGAAACAAGTTTAAATTTTTACACATTTCAAATTTTTGTGTTTTGTGTTTGTTTCATTTGAAGTGATTTTTTGTGCATTCGTCCATTTTCTTATGAAGTGATTGTTTTTTTTTTTTTTTTTTTTTGGACATTTAACCATTTTCTTATTGAAATGTGTGTTTTTATTTTTTTTTATTCTTTGTGATTAGTGCTTTTTACCATTTTGGTATTTTCCATATTTTTCTGTGATGTCTTTTCATTAGCATTCACAATTTAATTAACTTAATTGGTTTCATTAATTAATCGCTGCACATTTAATTGAATTTAACATTTGTGAATTAATTTGCATTTACTTAGAATTCTTTTCAAGTTTAATTGTTGTTTAGCACTTGTAAAATCATTTCCAAATTTTAATTATTGCCTAACACTTTTGAATTTCGATTAATTAATCTATTTTCTTGAATTTTGTGTTCAATTAATTTCGATTTAATTTTACTTAATTCAAGAATTAATTAAACTTTGCTTTGTTTTCAAGTAACAGTACATTAACCTGATATTGTGAATTTCTCTTATAAATTTTGAGTTCGATAATAAACTTTTGTATTTAAAATTTTTTATAAGTGCTTTCTTTTTCACCAGTATAATCATGATTTGTTTAGGTAGAAACATAGAGTGGTAATTGAGCTGTTTTCCTTCAATTTACTTGAAGTGAGTTAGAACCAGGGAAGTACTTAGACTTCTGAAATCAGAGAAATACTTAGACTTTGAAAGTTGTTGATGGAGTGATGCTCTTTAATTAATTCAATTACATCTAAGATTACCTTACACCTGTTTTAATGAACTTAGTCTGATTTTCTGCAATACTTGTAAGTTGTTTAAGGGATCACTGTTGCCTTTAGAGTATTCAGTCGTTTATTACTTGTGATGAAGGTTCAGGTGTCTGGCTGTTGTGAGGTAACAATTAACAATTAATGAATGGTAAGTGTAGTAACCAGATACTTGGTACTTTCTCACTATATTATATATATATATATATATACACCAGATATATACACACACAACTATACTTAAGCGCGCACGAATTCTTTCTTTTACCTATCTATCTATATAGATAGATAGATACATAGGTAAGAGAAAGAATTCGTGCACGCTTATATATTGTTGTATAATAGAAAGAGTATGGCCAGCAGAAACTTCAGCATTTTTTCATTAAAACTTTATTTCTATCCAACGCCTACGTTTCGGGATACAAATCCCATCTTTAGGGCTAAAAACAGGGAAAAAATTAAAATTTTATACATTAAATCTGACTAAAATGGGGCACAGTTGTAAATTCTGCTTTTTAAAAAATTATAGAGATTAATTATCATTACATCAGTAAAATTCGAATTTTATATAAAAGCAAAATGGTAACTAATTAAATAACAGATTAACAGTAAAGAGCAAAGCTACTAGGCACAATGACACTATTAGGAGAAAGAGAAAAAATGAATAAACAAAACACTTAAACACAAAAACCACACGTGAACAACTAAGAAAATTACATTATTACTAAAGACACGAGAAAAATATTGAACATTAATCCTAACAGGCAAAAATTTCTCTATATGATTACAAAAGGAATATTATTATATTATAATAATATATTATATATATTATATATATATTTATATATATATATACGTATATATATATCTATATATATTAATATATATTTTTAATTTATATATAATAATAACTTTATATATAATATATATATATATATATTATATTATCATATATATTTATATATATATACGTATATATATATATATATATATATATATATATATACGTACATATATATATATATATATATATATATATATATATATATATATATATATATAAGTGAACACAAGCAGGAAATAGCGAAACGAGAACTCGCCAGTACAGAAGCATAGACAAGACTGAATAAGTTATTATTTATTTTTGACAAAAGGGGAGGGGCAAAACAAAGGCGAGAAGGTAGAATGGGCGAATGGTCTATTAAGTAATGTTCAATTGTACAGCAGTTGAATGGTTGTTAAGGGTTGATGATAATTGTTTAATGAAGAGGGACTCTTGAATGGGTAATGACCGATTATTTATAGCTTGGGATAAGATTTTAAAATCATTGTGCTGAATGCTATGTTTACATTTTACTGCATGGTTGCGTATTGCAGAAAATTCTTTCTTAGATAAAGCTAATCCTGTTCGGTGACTGACACCCCGATGGCAATCGATGCGAACCTTCAACAGCCCACTAGAATTACCGACATAAGTTCCCAAATTACATTTGGGGCAAGTAAACAAATATACCGCTGAAGGTCGCATCAACTGCGGTAGGGTGTCCTTGAACTTGAAAAAGACTTCTAATTTTTTAAGGGGTTCTTGAAGATAAAATTAAATTTAACGTATGGGTACATACTGCTAAGTACGACGGTGAGCTCTCGCTTTACAAGTTTATATGTTGAACAAAAGGGCAAGGATATATACAGTTCTTTTTTTGGGTACATTAAAAGAGGGTGTTTCGGTTTAAAAATGTCAATTAAAAACTCCCTCAAGATTTTCTCAAATAGGAGGGATGGATTGCAATTTCTGTTAAAATCCATTTTTTATAAAAGATACGTAGACGATACATTTGTACTTTTTAAAGATAAAGATCATGCACATTTGTTCCTGAATTTCATTAACTCATTTCATCCGAACATTAATTTTACTATGGACATAGAATCGAATAACGAACTGCCATTTTTAGATATAACAATTTTACGATGTAATGATAAATTTTTAACAGGTGTTTTTAGAAAGAAGTCTTTTACTGGTTTGGGAACAAATTTCTTTAGTTTTTGTCCATTGGTTTTTAAACTTAATGTATGCAAGACATTATTGTGTAGGGCTTATAATGTGTCATGCAATTGGGTCAAATTCCACGAGGAAGTCATTTTCTTGCAAAACTATTTTAGCAGAAATTGCTATCCATCAAACCACGGAGATTGGCGAGAATACTGTCATTTACATTTCCGGGTATTGTATGCGAGTGAAAAATAAGCTTGCATTGCAAGGCTCTATCACTCGGTACGACAGCAATTCTCAATTAGGCAACATTCATATAAACCTACTATGCAGAAATACGTATGTCACTGGCGTTGGCCTGGAAGGGCAACCTTCATTCAGGTACCACTCATCTCTCTTGGGATATACATGGTAAAGTAGGGGGCGGGGGGAGGTTGCATTGTTTTGAAGAGTATTTGACACTATTGATGAGCACGCCATGTAGATCCAAATGCAAGAATATGGAGCAATTCTGATGTTCGCTAGCAGGAGTCGAATCCGCGTCCAGAGTATCAACGTTCAACAAACAATGAGACAGCATTGATCACATTGTAAAACCAAAGTAATTTTCAGCATACAAACCATTCAAAATCATGCAAAATCATAATCTTGAACTAGATAGAGAAATACCTTATGAAACTATCGATTCCCTTTCTATCGGTCTTTCGCGTAATCTACTATTATACTCATTTCCGTCTCTCTTCTTTTATCTCACAGTATTGTTTCCCATTTTCGGTATAGGATACCCTTTGAAGTACATCTAATAATGGGATCGTATTATTTATACTTTGTAGAGTCTAGGCGAATCTAAGGTTGGCGCATTATTTGTATTTTTTAAAAAGTTCTTATATATAAATGGATTTAGACATAGACTAAATAAGTTTTTAGTGTTTATAGAACTAAATCTATCGCTTCTGTCCATATTTGTGAGGTTATTTTGGTTTTAAAAACTGATTTGTTAAAATATCGTGTAACTGAATGATGATATATCTAGTACTATGATCTAATATTATTTTCAGCTTTCTTGCTACCCACACACACACTATATATATATATATATATATATATATATATATATATATATATATATATATATATATATATAATATATAATATAAAACGTCTTATCATGATATAAGTATGTGAAAGTTTTCACCGGAAACCAATGGCAATGAGCCTGATTTCCTGTCTAACGGACTCTGACGTCACATGAACCCACGCATTGGAAAGGAATAGTTGCTGATGCAATCTGGATAGTTAGTTACGGACGACATTCGCTTGCGCGAGCTCTCTCTGCCATTGTTATATGTTAACTGCTGAATAGGGGATGGAAATTCAGCAGAAAATCTCCATATTTTCAGCCACTTCATATAAATAAACAGAAGGCTAAAAATTTTCTCTTTCCCAAATATCTTATGAAAATTCTTCCTTAGGAACCATGTACCCACTTCCAGCAGTCAAGCCTCTTTCCAAACACGTTTCCTCTGTCTTTTTTTTTTTTATTCCAGGAATTCCACTATCTCTTATCTTTCGTTTCATTCAGTTACAAAACATCCAGCTTCCTCTCCTTATATACTAATCAGCTATCACATATTTCTCTTTATTTGCATTAAATATACACACATTGCAAACCCGAATTACTCGTATCTTATTCCCTGTCTTTTGGCGATATCTGTATTACAGTTTATACTCCAACTATTTTGGTCCTGATTCACAACACGGAACAGCGATGGTGTTATTATTTTCTTTTTGTGGTATCATCTAGGAGTGAGAGGCTTCTTATCTACTACCTGAGATATTTCTCCTAACCAGAGGGTTCGAAATCCTTTACCAGGTGTTCCTCAAGAGGCACTATATGTATGTGCCCATACCATTGGCACTCACTGCCGAAGGTAGCAGTGTTCACGTTGTAATACTAGGCCCAGTTGCCATTTAGGTGAGCAATTCCATCCTCAACCTCAAGTGGTTCACAATTCTCTTCTACATAGATGCTTCGCTGCCTTGAGAGAGAGAGAGAAAGAGAGTTTGTTGTATAAGCATACTGAGTTACATGGAGATATTTGTTAACCGAACAGTGACGAATGTGTGCATTGCATGTGCACGTTTTAGCAACACTTGCATATATATATATATATATATATATATATATATATATATATATATATATATATATATATATATATATAAATAAAGGTATAAGCCACGAAGGAAATAAACAGCGGAGTTTCTGCAAGATCTTTCGACTCATCGTCTTTTACTCAGCATACAACTGATTACATGAGAAATTGAGAGTACAGGAAAGAGTACTTAGAATCCAGCACACCTGGAGAATGAGAAACCTTTCCAAACAAGCATAAACATGGGTACAATTTAAGAACAAAAAGATTAAGTCCAACTGCTCAGACACAGGGACAAGACAATTAAAGGATTATACAGGGCGACAGCTGAGCACATTCAGATCTTTGGTAAACAAAAACTTATTCACAAAACACATTAAAGATCTTGCAGAAACTCTGTTGTTTATTTTTCCTTCGTGACTTATACCTTTATTTATGGATTTCTCACGTTCCAAACTTTCATGATTCAGTTATATATATTATATATATATATATATATATATATATATATATATATATATATATATATATATACATATATATAATATATATGTATATATATAATATTATAAATAATATATATATATCATATATATATACATACATATATATATATATATTATATATATAATATAATATATAATATTATTATATATATATATATATATTATATTGACTGGTTAAAAATGGTTGTTACAACAGAATTCCATCTAATACCTGAAGAAGAGAGACAGCAGCTCTGAAATATAGTACTTTTCTCTCTATATTTGGTGTTTTTTATGGGCTCCCTTATTAGATATATATATATATATATATATATATATAATATATATATATATATAATATATATATATATACTATATATATAATATATATAATAATATATTATATATATATATATGATATATATAAGCGAATTCCACAGGAAAATGATAGTCATAAATCCAAGTGCTTTCGTCTTTACTCAGACATTGTCAAGGAGTTAATGAAGAACAATTGGAGAGAAAGGTCTCGGGTACAACACAAGATCAAGAATACCAGATGGTTAATTGTCAAAAGAGTAGAAATTAAAAGAGATAATCCAGGATTATCGGATATCACACGGTCACAAACCTAAACAGATTGACCCTAACCGAAATTACAAAGTTTAATCAAAACCTATGCCCTGATGATATCAATATTTGTAAAGGTATTGTGTATGGTGCTATGTGTAAACCTTCTCCCCCTAATGTACCCGTGAGATTTCTCCAGGCTTTTAAGAAAATTAAAGAAGACGAAACAGTTAAAGTGACAAAAGCAGATAAATCTAATGCAGTGGTAATAATGAATAAAAGTGACTATATAAGTAAAATAATGACATTGCTAAATGATACTGATACTTATACGAAACTGAGGTCTAACCCTACACAGACAGTGAACTCCCATTTTAATAAACAAATTAAATCCATTTTGAAGGGCTTGGACCATTTAATTAAACAGTTTACACCGCAATGCGCATCCATACTTTATATGTATGGTTTAGTCAAGACACATAAAATCAATAACCCTATCAGACCAATCATTAGTTCCGTGGGCTCAGTTACGTATAATTGATCTAAATGGCTTGTAAAAATTCTTACTCCTTTGGTAGGAAACATTTCTGACACGAATGTTAAAAACAATGTTGATTTTATAAACAAATTTAAATTTGAATTTTGATTTTAATATGGTTAGTTTTGATGTTGTCTCTTTATTTACAAAAGTGCCTGTAGATGACTTACTTGAATATTTGGAGGAGGAATTAGAACGTCATGACATTCCCTTAAGTGTGGCAAACCTCATTAGTCTCATAAGGTTATGTATCAAAGATAGTAAATTTTGTTTTAATGGGGAATTTTTTTTTTTTTTTTTTTTTTTTTTTTTACAAAAGTTTGGCATGGCTATGGGTAATCCCTTATCTCCTGTCCTTAGCAATATTTACATAGAATTTTTTGAGACAAAACTCTTACCAAGAATTTTGCCCCAAAAAGTTATTTGGTTTAGATATGTGGATGATATCTTCTGTATTTGGCCAGTTCACGAAAATCTCCAGGAATTCCTTAATAATCTCAATAATTTAGTCCCTTCTATAAAATTTACTGTAGAGGAAGAAAGAAATTGTTATTTGAATTTTCTTGATGTAACTGTCCATAGAAATTATAGAAATTTTACCTTGTCAGTCTTTCGAAAATCAACTAACATTACTACTCCAATCACCATCAAAATGTTAAATTCTCTGTTTTTCTGGGATGTTCCTAAGGGCTTTACATGTCTGTAGCCCGCAGTATATTGATGCTGAAATTAAAACTACGTATTTATGATATTGCATTGAACTTAAATACCCAAAGACTTTTGTAGATGTGGCATGGAAAAGAGCTAGAAAAACATTTTATTCAACTAATGACAAACTTGAATTTAGTAAGCATAACATTCTAAAATTACCCTATGATGAAAGGTTTTTAGATATTCCTAGAATTTTAAAGCTGTTTAACATAAATGTTGTTTTCAGTAATATTAATGTCAAGAGTTTAGTAATCACAAATTCTCCTAAAGATCTTCCAGGCTGCATATATGAAATTCCTTGCAAAAAGTGTGATAAAGTCTATTACGGTCAAACCGGTAAATCTCTCTCACAACGTCTCAAACAACATCAATATTCTGTGAGAACTGGGCAAATATCGAATGCATTATTCGTACATATGAGAGATTTAGACCATCCTATTAACTGGAGTCAAGCAAGAGCCTTAATCCCATGTAATGACACAGTTAAAAGGAATATCATTGAATCTTGTTTCATCAAGTAAAATAATAAAAGTTCTAAATTTAAGTCTTGGTTTATTTAAACTTGATGCTTTCATAATGAAAAAAGTTGTAGATAAATATAAGCAACAAAATTAATATATTCAGTTTTTACATGTTTTGGACTGTAAAGATACTTTGTAATTTCGGTTAGGGTCAAATCTGTTTAGGTTTGTGACCGTGTGATATCCGATAACCCTGGATTATCGCTTTTAATTTTACCCTTTTGACAATTAACCATCTGGTATTCTTGATCTTGTTGTGTACCTGAGACCTTTCTCTCCAATTGTTCTTCATTAACTCCTTGACAATGTCTGAGTAAAGACGAAAGCGCTTGGATTTCTGACTATCATTTTCCTGTGGAATTCGCTTATTTAAGCAGTCACGTGCATCTACTGTGATTTTTAAGCATATATATATATATATATATATATATATATATATATATATATATATATATATATATATATATATTCTAAAATTAAGGATACATGTTTCCGAATACCTTGGATTCTGGAGGCCTTGTCATTGGCCTTAATAATGGTCCACTGTATTTTTTTTTCAGATTAAGTTAAGAGTCGAAGAGTTTATTATTTGCATAACTGTTTTCGTTCGATCAGCCTGTATCTTCACCTGATATGTACGCACCAACGCGTTGTTACGCTTCGTGAAGTTTCTCACGAATACTATGGCTTAATGTTCTTTACGGAAATGTAGGCCAAATATATTACTTTTTAGAAAGACAACCATTGAAACTCAAGGATGAGACTGATGTAATCATAATATCACGAATTAGCTTTTTTCATTTGTTTTACTATAATGAGCTTTGGATCTTCTTTAGTAATTGGGCAGATAGTCAAAGAGTTTGTTTAATCCAATTTTAGGATTCTTGGGTTAATATACAACCACGAACAGCATATTGTGCTTATTTCATAGTATTTAGCTTTCATATTGATCCTCACGGGTAGCTTCTAAACCTGATAACGTTTATGACTCTGTAAATCTGAAATGTTTAAGATGCTTAGATATATATCTGTTGCGCAGTAGGAAAACCGCGACTAGATCAATATCATTCGTACTTCATGCATAATTTTATGGCGGTTTTTCCTGTTTCTTTGCTGCCGTGTTTATATAATCATTCCTTTATTTTTATTCCCTGCAAAAGGGAAAAGAATAACTAACTGAATAGGCGCAGTGGAGTTCTTATATTTAGCACATTGCAGATGAAATGACCTTTCTCCCTTTGATATTTTCCTATTCAACAAAAGCGTATATTGCATCAGAAAATCTGAGCTATTCAGAGATGATATTGCCATGTTGGCATGTGACGTCAAATTGACGTCATTGATGGTTTTAGATAGTAGGAGGATGTTTTAAATCTAATTATGGAAAGGTAAACTTAGACATTGACTTATATCAAATGTTTCTTGTGTTTTTAGAAATTATTTTGTATTGTTTAAAAGTTTAAATGGTTTACACCGTGTTTCATTTATGTAGAAATAAATGAAAATAAAATAACATAATCGGCAGTATTAGCCAATTGGTGAGTGTCGCTCAGCCAATCAGAAAGCAACACACCATCCTCCTTTCTACACCTGCGCAGTGGGATAAACCCTCTGCGCATCGCAACACATTCCAGAAGAAGAGAAACTGAGACCGGGGAAGGGTGTGTCATTCGTGTCAGTGTATGAAAGTCCTGCAACAAGTGTAGGAAGTCAGACGGAGCGAAGGATTTATAAGTGAACGACACACCCTTTACAGACATTACACAAGTGAACAATGGCGACGGCCAAAACCATAGTCATAACGCTGCCGAAGAACATGAGCGGGACCCCAATGGTGCTGCCAGCTCCCAGCCCTGCCACGACGGCCATCGCTGGCAAACAGCTGACGAACATTTTGACAGGAAACTACGTCTCTGTCATCAAGGAGGAGGTTCCAGATATGGAGGGCAACAACGCCGATGGCAAACCTCCGAGGAAGAGGCAGCGTCTGGACCATTTGACCATGGAGGAGAAGATCATGAGGAGGTAAGGAAGGCTTAAACAAAGCGCCCTGGTTTAGGGTCCGTCTTCGATCGCCATTCATATTGGATGAGCGTCGCCTCGATTTGGTTCTGAAAGGTCGTCGCTTCTCTTTGTTGTAGATGCGTCCTCATTAGGTCGTCCTTTGGAGGCACTTGCCCTACGACTTCACGTTTTGAAGTAGGCGTAGGCAGTGTTCGCACAACTAGCAATTACTTTACCTATTTCTTTGCTTCTATCTCCGTCGAAGATATAATTAATCATCGCAGATTAATAATTTATAGGTGTACTTGGTCAACTAGGGTATATGCCAGGCTATTCCTTGGTGGGGGGGCGGGTGGTTAGGTTTTGTCATAACAGGTTAACTGCCTTTTTGTAATTAGTAGTAATAATCCCCATCCCCATTCCCCCGTGGCCTCCCATCAACACAGCCACGCCCACCCGGCCCCTGCTATAATGAAAAAGATCTCACGGCTGTCATTTAAATGGACAATTATGAGGGGAGGTCATAGGTTTAGAATTGGGCTCACCAGGAGAGACTTCCAGTGATTGATTACCCTGAAAGTGATGTATGGGTATTTAGTTATGGCACAAAACAGTTTTGAAATTATATGCAGTACCTAAAGGCTTTAAAAAGCCAATGCTTACCTAATGTGTAATTGTTGATGGGGTAGTAGTAAATCACATAGGTCATATAAATTGACATTTTTCACTTATTTGAGTCAAGCCTGACTCATTTGGCTGGCTAATATTCTTCCTTTAATAATAATTAACACTTATTCTGTTCACTGTGGCCCAAGTGGATGTGGGGTGTCATATGAAGACCTTTTCAAAGGTAGAAGGTGGGCCTTCTCCCAGTTCAAGGCTGTGCTAGGGTTTATTAGAGTTAGGTTGTAGCTCTTCAATCTAACTCATAAGCTGGTTGCAACCTGTGGAAATTGTAACATGTGCAAGTTTACCCTTAATCAGGAGCTGCGGTAATAACCAATATGCAGCACCCCAAGTGAGGAGAATTTTGTGGTTGGCTAATTTAAGAAAAAAATCATCAGTGGAAAGAGTTAGATATGCAAATGCACATGTAAGTAAATTTTTTAAAGATTTCTCTATCTTCCACGAAAAGATAAAAATGGCTGTTTTCAATCCCTAATGGGGCCTCTCACAAAATCGTAGATTTAAGGTAATGCATGATTTTTTAAAATCAATAAATTTTGTAAAATTATAAATACAACTCTCATGATATGCTAAGAATGTGTAAATTTTATTTATCTGTTTTGATAATTGTTATATAACATTTACGTAAATTTACCCAGAACAAAGATCCAGTAACTTTGTTGGATTTATACATGTTTTATATAACATTTCTTTGCAAAATTACATTTACAACTGACTTAATATCAGAAAAGATAAGAACTAAATCCAACAGCAACCTCTTGGTATATTTATGAGTAAATTTACAAAAAGACAGGGTAGATTTAGGGTACTTATCCGCGGCGGCCTAGACTTTGGCAGTTGCGGTTTTTCTATGTAGTTTTACCTACTGAACAAGAATTTTAAGTAATATTTATTCGGACGACTGTAATTAACCCCCAGGGTCCAGTACTAATCACGGCAAAATACATTGGACACCTCAATCCCTAGCGGATGTCGTATCTGCGGTTACGTTCCTTGCAGTCCATGTGTACTGCCACTCTCGATGTGATTCGGAAGTCACGTAAAGCCGTTGGTCCCGTTGCTGAATAACCACTGGTTCCATGCAATGTAAAAGCACCATACAACAACAACAACAACAACCACCATGTGGACTGCTTCTGTAGAAATACCAAAGACAGAAGCGCAGTACATCCTCCCATGAAGTCCAAATCAAAACTAAGTCCTGAGCCACAGTCTCTCTCAACTTAGCCAGTCTAAAAGTTGCTATTAGTGAAATAATGGGCTATAGAAGTAATGGCACCTCATTCTCGCCCGATTCCCCCAATTTGATGGCATGTAAATGCTGTTACTCACTGACTGAATCTGTCGCCCACCCAAAACCTGTTATTACTACTCAGGTGAGCATATTAAGGGTTAAAAGCCCAGCTTAAGAAAAATAACACGTCAATGGAAATAGGAAGACTTGCAAATGCACATTGTAAGAAAAATTTTGAGTATCTGTAAAAGGATTATGAAATTAACCCTTAAACGCTGAAGCGGTATTTTAAAAATAGTTTCCCGTATGACAGCGGCGTTCGTGAGTGAGCGTCGCAATTTTTTTTTTTTTTTTTTTTTTAAACACGGCACGCTTAGTTTTCAAGAGTAAGAGTTCGCTTCATTGATGCCCCCCATCAGAAATGAAAAAAAATATCATATATAAATATTGGGATATATGACGGCGCGAAAAAAGTTTTCATATATAATTGTATACAAATCGCGCTGTGAGCAAAACGGTTAAAGCTAACAAGTTAATTTTTTGTCGTATTGTAAACTAAATTGCAATCATTTTGGTATATAACACATTATAAAACGATCAAGGCTGCAATCATTTTGGTGTATAACACATTATAAAACGATCAAGGCAACACAGAAAATATTATCACAAAATGATGCATGAATTCGCAACGCGCGTACGTAAAGAAAAAGCTGTTTTCAAAAATTTGCCATAAATCGAAATGTGCTAGAGACTTCCCGTTTGTTGCACAGTGAAGGTAATTGATTGAATATTACTAGACTGTAAGTGATGTAGCTTACAATTGCAGTTTTCTACCATTTCGGTCGAGTTAAAGTTGACTGAAGGACAAATTTTTTCTATTTATAGTTAAGGACGAATTTTTTCTATTTATAGTTATTTATATGAAAATATTTCAAAACTGATAAAAGCTATAACCATGGGTTGTTTATTGTTGTATTCTACATGAAATTGCGCACATTTTCATACATAAAACTTTATGTAACGGCTAATTTAAAATGGTGCAAACAATACGACAATCGGACGAAAAAATTTCTATTTTTTTGGAAGATTTACCGCAGACATAAGGATTTTTTTTTTTTTAATAAATTCACTATAAATCTAAATATTGTGCTAGAGACTTCCGATTTGTTGCAAAATAAAGGTAAATGATTGAATATTATTAGAATGTAAGAGTTTTAGCTTACAATTGCATTTTTTTACCATTTCGGTCGAGTCTTAAGTTGACCGAAGGTTGATATTTTGGCACATTATTTATATGAAAATATTTCAAAACTGATAAAAGCTGCAACCATTGTTTGTTTCTTTGTTTTTTTTGTTTGTTTGTTTTTTTTTGTATTCTACATGAAATTGCGCACATTTCCATATATAAAACTTTATGTAACGGTTAATTTAAAATGGTACAAACATTACGACAATCGGACTAAAAAATTTATGATTTTTTCGGAAGTTACCACGCGGACGTAAGGAAAAAGTTTTTTTTTTCATAAATTCACCATATATCGAAATATTATGCTAGAGACTTCCAATTTGTTGCAAAATGAAGGTAAATGATTGAATATTACTAGAATATAAGAGTTTTAGCTAACAATTATGTTTTTCGGCCATTTCGGTACAGTCGTTAGCTAACAATTACGTTTTTCGGCCATTTCGGTACAGTCGAAGTTGACCGAAGGTTGAAATTTTGGCACTTATCATTATTTATATGAAAATATTTCAAAACTGATAAAAGCTACAACCATGAGTAGTTTTTTGTTGTATTCTACATGATATTGCGCACATTCTCGTATATAATACTCCATGTAACGGCTAATATAAAATGGTGCAAAAATTATGTCCGTGACGAAATAATTTCAGAAATGTCGCTGATGCTTTTTAGTGCGAGAAGAAAGAAATTCGCGCTTGCGTAACGATTGTAAACAAAACAACGCCTCGATCCATGAGCTCCCAGCATCCCCCAAGGCGCGTGATTCAAAAGTTTTGGCCTAGTAGGCCTATAACTATTTTTCCGCGAATTTAAAAAAAAAAACTTTTTGATATCGACAATTTATGTCGATATCAAAACAGACAATTTATGTCGACGTTTAATACGTCCAATCGGCGTTAAAGGGTCAATTGAGGCATGATTTTCTCATTTCTTGAATTTTTCCTAATTTCTTTGCAAAATTACAATTACAGCTGCCATGCTATCATAAAAGATAAGAACTGCAAACGACAGCAAAACCCTGGGTGTATTAATGAGCAAATAATTAAAAAGACATCATGGAAGAAAGAAGACCATATCCAGAACACAAATAACTTCATGAGACACCCATTTGGCTAGATTAACCAGAGTTGAATTGCCAAGATTCATTTATAGCCCATTGAAGTAATCATATGGTGTGTAATATCGATGCTAGCCAGGAGTGAATCCGTCTAGCGCTCAAAACTTATCGCTACTCATTGATGGTATCTGTCTGTTAAGGGTTAATGTTTTCCTTAATATTTGGAACCTTAAAAAATATGGCTATCTGTAGCTAATTTCACAGTAAAATAACAGATATTTTTGTTACTGGGCTTTAATTAAAGCACAATTTAGTAGCTGTAGCCTTGGGACCAAGTTCGGGAATGGTACAGGACACTGTGTATTGTATATTACCATTGTTATGGATGAGGTACAGGGAATATTGTTATGGGTGAGGTATGGGGGATGGAAGCATTGTCAAGAGTTGTTAAAGTTTGGTAGTTCTACAGAAAACCTCATTGGGACACTTTACTATGTTCTAGCCCCTTGGATGATTGTATAAACATGACTGTAAATTGATCTTGCCTGTACTGCATTATTTACACCTTTCTATTTTCATTTAAATTAAATAAACATCTCTACAGATACCTATCTTTCATATTACCATCTCCCCCCTTCCCAATTTATTTAGTACCATAACTAATTTTGATTGTTACATATTCTCCCTTTTGATGTACCTTATATATTTTATTTTTTCTTGGGACCAGACAAAGTTGCATTTAATCCATTTATATCCTCATGGTAATTTCTTTCAGTAATGGCTGAACTTAAAGCTTATAGGGCAGTTGCTACTTTTAATCTTTCTCTCACAAAGCATTAAAAGTAAGGTTTTCTTCGGATTTTCGACAATTTTTCATTTAAGGATATGTAGAGATAGAGAGGGGGGGCTGTGGGTATATTGTAGGATAGGCTACTTATACTGGCAGCCGCTGGTATACGATGTGGCATAGGAACAGAAACCCCTTCACAAACCGGGGACTACCTATATACATGGTAGTCTATCCTACACTATTAATTTTTTTAAAAAGTTTATCTTGCCATACTGTACCCTGGTCTTTGCAAAAATGAACATGTGATCTTTGCAAATAGTATGAACATGTCTTCCAACATCCTTACCCAAATTTAAAATTGGTCCAGTCAAAAACTTAGCCTCCTGCCTTTTTTTTTTTTTTTAAGCTTGTCATGTCTATGTTCATTGATATTGTTCGCTATTTCTTTTAAGTTTTTGGAACTTTCATGTTCAAAACATTCCAGTTGGGACCATTAGCCAGCAAAATCAAACCTTGTGAAGGTTGTCTGCTTTTCTAAAAAGTAATTCCTTTTATTATTATTTAAAGCCAACTTGTTTCAAGTGATATGTTAATATCCAGGGCCATTGAACAGCTACTCCATTTTAATTGATTGTAAGTCAAACCCTTAGTTTAGGACACAGTGAAGGAAAGTATGTAGCCTACATGCAGTATTACCGATTAATGGTAATTATTTATACCTTGTGTTCCACAGTAATGTCAGAGGACATTTTATATTTATTGTCATAAAGTAATAATGCTCTGATAAATTTGTAATGCAAAAATAATTTTTGTCATGACTAATTATTAATTTTCTCTTTTCAGAAAACTAAAAAACAGAGTTGCTGCTCAAACAGCAAGAGACCGAAAGAAATTAAGAATGGATCAGTTAGAAGCCCAGCTTGCAGAATTGACGGAGCATGTAAACGAGTTAACTGATCTTACATCTTTACTCACAGAACAGAATGCAGAACTTGCTGAGAAAAATGAAGCTTTGCAAACAATGTTGTCTAAATGTGTGTGTGGATTGAACAGTAGCCAAGTCGAGAGCAATCACAGCATTAGTGAAACCCAGAAAGCAGATGTGTTCGAGGGAGTCATGGTCCCTGTCAGCACACAGATTGTTGGATCAGCAGAATCCTCTCCCCTGCAGCGGGCAATCAGTGTGCTGGCAGTATTGAGGATCATGGTTCTCAGTTCACTATGCCAACATTGGGTAAACACAGCAGTTTTGTCTCTAAGCTTGGCTCACAGCAGTTCAATACCCACCAACCAACTGCAGAGGATGCCAAGCAAGCACACACCTCAGAACAAGTGGTGGGGACCACACCAACAGTCATGGAATCCAGTTGGGACGTAGCTGACCATGATTACATCAAAGGATGTCAGACACAGATGGGTATGAATCTTACACCTGCAGAAGATGAACTTATTGCACAACTAACCACTGTTCTGGGTCAAGAAAATCCAACATGTGTAGACCAGACCTCATCAAACAATGTAGTTCAGTCCTCAACAGACCAGAACAAAGAGGTGGCTACCCCAGATATTTTGAAGGATTTCCTTGATTTTCAAAGCATGAGCACTTCTGAAAACAAATTGGATGTCAGTCAAAGTCAGCAAATTAATGTGAGAGCACCTTCACCAATCAGTAAAGCACAAATCTTGGATTTCCTACAAGACATTGTAACCATCCCCAGTCCTGGATCATCAGGCAGTTCAGAATCAGGGTATGAGTCAGCATTATCTCCTAAATCTGAAGCTTCATATGAGAATAATGGGTCACAAGATTATTTGGATGAACTGGTAGAGTCCCCAACCCCATTGCCAAGCTCTCCAGCTGTCAGTGAAGACTATGAATGTAATTTGGATATAGAAAGCTTCAATGAACTCTTTCCATCATTATTTTAAGCATTTTCCATCATGTTTTAAATTTGATGTAAATAGTGCTTGAAGTTATCTACTTTGTAATATAGATAATGCTGATAAGATACCGTGTTTTTGTAAATAATATATGGTTATGTTGTGTGATAGATTTATTTAAAGTAAGAGTAAGGTATATATTTGTGTATGATATCCAATAAAATTCATTAGCAAAAATTGTTTACTACCCTTTAACATGGTTTGGTTGTGGATTAACAGGTATTTGCATAAATTGGATATTGGTAGACAAAATATTACACTATGACAAATGAGAATAAACTTAGCGTGTCACAAAGGTATGAAAGAAAACTACTGTACTAGTAAATGATAAAAGTTGTCCAGAAATTTGAATTTTTCAATTTTAAGGCATAAATGCCTCTAATAACAAACAAACAGTATAAAGCCCTGAAACTGATGTTGACTTAGTATGTGTTCTTTGTTCTTAATTTTGAAGTCTCATTCTGACCCATGTAACTGACTTTAGTTACTAATTTAGTTGCGTTTTAAACCGTGCTAATCTTTCTGCACCTGTTCTAATTTTTAACCTGATAATGCAGTATCTATTTACACTGAAGGCCTTTGCAAATACAGTATAACCTAAAAGATGAGTGAATCTGGTCAAAAATGAGGCAATCCAGTGCTTTTGAGGAAGATAGCAAGCTTCAATGATACAAAACCATAAAAAAAGACCTACAAAAGTGAATAAAAGTTAACTTAATTTTGCATATTACTATACCATCACATTGAAAGACAATATGCAAATGAATTAAGACTGAAAATATATTCCTTGCAGAGCTACTTTTTCCTCTTAACAGGTCAACTTGTTGGATAAAAGTAATATTTATTTAGTAATATTTATAACCTGCAAATACAATTCTTTTTTTAGAATAATAATAATGAATCTCGCCAAATGATGCAACAGTGCATTGTTTTCATACAGCCAACCAAACAAAAGGTCCAGAAAATGAAGAAATGCTTTAGTATTACCTAGCAAACAGTTACACCAGTGAGGCCATTGCTCCATCTCCCTGTTTGCGGTACATAATATAGAGTACTGTACACACATGCCAACAACAGCTGTACTCTTCCAAAGTTTCATCACTTCTGAATGATCTAGTTTTTAGCATATTGCGCAGGAATACATATGCAAATCACCCCATTTACTTCAAATCAGACGTTAGCAACAATGCACAAACAAATAATGACTATTAATAGCCAATTAATGTTTCTAACTAAATGCTTTTATCCCTCCAAAAATTACTACAGTACATATTATAAGAAGCGCCTCAGTGGCGTGCGTGGTTGGTGGTGTTGGCGTTCCATCTCGGTGGAGGAGTGAGAGAGGTGTATTTCTGGAGATAGAAGTGGACTCTTGACGTGGTTCAGAAGTCATGTAAAGACGTTGGTCCCGTTGCTGAATACCACTGGTTCCATGCAACGTAAAACCACCATACAAACAAACATATTATAAGACCTTCCAACAAAAATGTGACCAAGATACTACAGAAAAATTAGTTATCCCTGACCTTGATAAATATGTCTTTATCATATGAACATATTTAAAAACTTGCAATGAACTTGGCTGTACACCTCATCACCATCAAATTATTTTAATTCCTTATCCTTATTTCTTGTTTCACATAAAAAAAGTTATAATTTAATTTTGGTCTTAATGTATTTTCTAGAGAAGCTACAAAGTTACATTATTAAGATATTAGCTTAGATTTGAGTAAATCACATAGGTTACAATTATCTACTTTTCTACATTATACTACAATAATGAATTATCCTCTACCACCTCAAATATAAAACCAAGTTATTTTCATACTATACAAAATACAGTAATTTTTAAAATGCATTATCTTCTGCTAACTCGAGCTGAGGATCGCCGTGTCCGTTGACTCTCTGAAAGTAGATGAGAAAACATTTAAAAATGATTAAACACACATTCTGGCACATTTCCCAAATGAATTCGGCTATTGTTTTAAGAACAGTATCACAGCCTTGAACTTAAGTCAAATTATTAACAATGAGTTCATTAAGTAATCAATGGATGCTTTTCTAAAGAGTTAAAATCGATGTATCAGAGCCTCCGTTGATACTCAAGGTCGGTCTAATGGCATTAGTTTAGGTGCTCCTGCTCATCCTGCATCTGATCTTTCTATATCCTCCCGCCAAGATGGCAACCAAAACTTATCACCGTACCCATTCAGAAGCCATTATTTCAAATCATAAGGATTTTAACTTTTTTTTTTTTTTTTTGAGGAGTGATGGCAAGACTGGAAAGATGAAAAATTATATTCTACAGACCAATATTTTTCACGAAGAGCTAAATAACTTAGCTCAGTGGTCTGGTTAAAATACCCAAAAACAGCACAGTAATTAGAACATTTTGTTATTTTATAGTACTATTTTGTACATATAATTTCTGGTGTAAATATAGCCAAATCCAAAAAAAATATGTTCCTTCCAAAGATGGCTGGTCCCCTTATCAGTGATCAATTCAAGTATGTCCTTAAGTTTGCATGAAACAAACATATAAAGTTCCAATCAAATGTTGTCATTTTAGTCTCATTTCATATCATTTAAATAGTTTCTGAGGTAGTATGTTTGCATTACCTGTAACACTTTTCATAGCAGGTGGTGGTTTGCTTAGGTTGTCTTCACTGCCACTTTCCCTTCCTCCTTCATCTTCACTCGATGAGTCTGCAACTTGGAGTCTCACCCTCTTTACCTTGGTAACTGAAATTATCATGAAGCAAATAATGCTTGAATTTCTCTGTATATGCCACAGTGTGTATCACTACAATTCTACATTATAAGTACTACAGTATACTAGTAAATAAAATAAATAGCAGAAAATTTGGAACTGCTCAAGTTGGCACAACCTGTCCTCAATTGACTATTTCACAGTAAGAAAAAAATAGGACAGAAATAACCCGACATACAATTAAGAGATAAATTATTGTTTTTCTGATGTTTCTACTTATCATTTTCTAAGTGCCTATGAATGGGTCTTTCCTAAAATCTGGATTTCAATATCTTCATTATTACTTCTATCTGAATAATTAAACTAAAGACAAGATATACAAAAGCTTTCCTTGGATTATTTATTCTCCACAAGATACTTCATACTGTACCTGCAACTACGTACGTCGTACCTAGCAATTTTAAATCTGTTTTATAACAATTCTGTAACACAACAAATCAATAATTTAAATACCTGTTTTGGAAGGCTTTCTTGACTTGGATTTTGCGTTCGCAGCATTAGTGAGAGCATTTTCATCTTCGACACCTTTGTCATGGTTTTCTTGTATCTTTGCCTCCAGTTCATCTATCTGTGCCTTTGCCTCTGGCTTACTGTTCTTGCGCGCATTAGCAAGTATGCCAAGGAAGAAGTCAAACACCTCAGGCTCATGCAGTTTATCTCCATAACAAGCAAAGTTTTCACTCAACTTCCTGACGCTTTTGTCACTGGTAAAAATAAAAGATCAAACTTAATATCAGTTATTATTTTTTTTTTACATTACAATGAATGCAAATTGCAATTGGCCACAGGTTAACCAACCCAAAATGAAAATATGAATTCTGCAAGGCTGTATTTAAGCAAGATGGAAACATTAAAAGATCATGCTTAATATGAAGAAATTACAGCTTTTGAAAATAAAATTTACACTGGATACATGCTCATTACATTTATATAGAATATTTGTGTGTGTATGTACACAAATTCCAGATACTTCCTCTACAAAAAAAAAAAAAAAAAAAGGTAAAAAGTAATGCTGTCAAACTATTGAGAATATGCCATCCATGATTGGTTTCCTGGGTCCAGATAAGAAAACCAGCAGACTGACAACAATGGGAACAAAAGAACTCCCATTTGCTGGCTGTTAAAATGCACTTGAAATGAATAAGGGCATTTTCTTTTAAATTTGACATAAATAATTAAACAAATAAAATCTTAAAATCTTACTTGTACTGAAGTAAAGACAAGCAATATGCAATGTCTCTCCACTGCCGTGGAGTTATGGTGGCTTGGAAACGATGACAAAGCTTTTCAGCAAGAGTTTCCAGCTGCTTATCCTTCTGCAGTAGAGCAAATATGGGCCTGAAAAGATTTCCAAAATTCGAATAACAAAATTTATGAAGCAGCTGAAGTCCATCATAAACAAGAACAAATGCTAATTATAAAATAAAATTGGAGGTAACAGATATACATATTAGGACGATCGAAAATGTTATCTGACTTCTAAAAACTACACAGTCGACAAAAAGATAGTGTTCATACAATATTTATACAACCTAAAATACAGTAGTAATACTACTAGGTTCAGAAAGTCATAATAAAATTCTTTTGTGAATACACCAAACTCACAATTAGACTTGGTCTCTGCAAGGGAAATGTTAATAAACTTTTATTTTTAGGAAACAAAAATTTAATTCTTACGTGACAACAAGCCTCACTGTGAACTCATAAAGCTTGAGAGCAGACATATTTGCAAAGCCCAAAGTAAACAAAAGCTCTCCCACAGTTACAATATTAAGGAGAAATGCTTGGATATTTGGAACTTCTGTGGCTACCAAGCTTACAGGGAAGATTAAAATGTTGATTCTCTTTGATTCACTGCATCCAATGAGTTTGGTATAAGCATATAGTGAGTAGTAATCTAGGTTGTTCTCAGGCAAGAATATATTACCATTACCATTGGATTGGTTGTTTTGTGACAGCTACTGTGACATGCAAAAGACAAGAACTGTGCAACAGAAAAAAAAAAGGCAAAATGTCACATGCAAATGTCATATTACAGTGTCTGCCCTGTACCGAAGGTAGTGGTTATTTTGTAACAGTTACAGGTTTTGAATACAAAATAGCAAATCATGCAATGAAAGAGGAAACAAAAATTAAATTTATTACGTTTAATATACTGGTGATGACCACTTAAGATCCCCACTTAATTTAAGTAAATAAATTTAATTTACAACAGAATGAAAGCATTACTGGTCTTTCTGTATGACATGGAATGAAATTACATAAAATATATTTCACCCAGGCAATGGTGATGCTAATTACATATATTTACAAACTGCAAATCTAGTATATCTAGCATATTCTGCATGTAAGGTGTCTGGGTGATTACAGTAATCAGGACTGCAAATGCTTAAACTGAGGAAAGGTATTAGTGAAGAGGAGGATGAGAAGCAAACCATGCAGGAGGAAGAGGAGAAGAAGCAGACCATGCAGGAGGTAAAAACATTACTGATACCTGTGTCTTAACGGATTGCAAAGCCAGTACACTGAGAAAACATAAAGAAAAATATGATCAAGTGGAAAGAGGCTTTATCTACTATCAAATATCAATATACCATCAATAAATAGTAAAAATTTATGTGCATAGGCCATGTGTTTCTCTGTGCAGTGGTGACTTAGGCACTTGCAATATCCAAGTTTGGTCAGCACTCCACAAGGTGTAGGACAGATCTTCCAGGACATTCACTGCTTTGAAGCATCTTGCCTCAATGTACTTCAGATGTGGAATCCAAGTCAGTCTACCATCAAAAGCTAACCCAAGAAACGCTGTTTCAGTAACAATGAATTTTCTGTTCATGCATGAAGAGATCTGGACAAGGAAAAACTCCTCCTGCACAGCAAAAGTGATGGCTACCACTTCACTTGCCAAAAACCCACAACCAGAACCACTCATCCCAGCCCACCCCACCACAAATAATGAGATAGACAGAAAGAGTTGTGGCTCATTTTCTTAAGTCTTCAAAGAAAGAGGTTTAAAAAGTTCATACTAACCAAGAGCTTGTAGGGATGGACCAACACAATTTTAACATTCTTCAAGAAGTCCCTGACAGAATGTCACAGAAGTTTCTTCTTCCCACAAAGTACTAATCAGCTGAAAATGCCCAATTAACCAGCACTTTAATATCTGCTTGATGGCTTCAATGTAAACCTGGTACAGGCAACAATATAAATGCTTCACCATCATAAGGTAGCCCACGAATGTATGGGGTAATGGTGTCTATTTCCCTGAGGTACCTTTAACTACCCCTAACCGTAAAAAAAACTCCCACAGAGAACCAAGGATCAAATTCTCATCAAGATATAATAACAAGAACATTATCAAAACCATTATGTTTGTTATCATATTTCTGTACACAACACAATAATTAAGAAAACTTACCCAATTATTATTCTATACTTTTGTTCCTCTAATGACAATTCTGCATCAGAGAGACGGGAGATTATGTCAGGCAGAACATTGTAGAGAGCATTTCCCTTTCTTGCTAGCTCAGTGAAGAAAAGATTTGCTAAACCTGCAAAACATCAATAACTTTTCATGATTTTGGTCCATTCTTTTATAGATCAATATGTACGTACGTATATGTATATCCTTACCTAGCACAGCAAAATAATTACAGTATAATTTTTACGTAGACTGTAAAAAAATAACATTCTTATATACAGTACATAAAATTCAAAAGAAAAGTTATTTAATAAGCTAATAGTTAGCAAGTTTTCTCATATCATAACCACAATAATAAGTAATCAATGGGTGGTTAAATGAAAAGGAATACGTAAATAACTCCTGTGTATTTACATGAGTACGAATAATTTATTTTACAGAAATTGTGGATTCCTCTCATATTTCCCTTTCAATATTCTATCTAAAACAATACAAAACTCTTAACCAAATGGTAGAATGGTACTAACTACTTTTGATGGAATAATATTGTTTCAAAAAATAAACCATTATTTTTTAATTTAAGTTGTTCATCAAGTTTTGGTTATTGTTTTCATTTCTGTTAAATGTCTATAAAAATAAACATTAATAACATCAGTTAAGGGACAAGATAGCAATTCCAATGACACACCATCCCAGTTTCCCTTAAAAACACTGAATGAGATACTCAGAGAGAGAAAAGAACACAAAAACACAAGTTATGATAGATCTACCTCTCTGTGCTGCTGATATCCTTTCTTTCTTATTGCACCTAAGAAAGGACATAAGCTAATTACACAGGGCAACTAAGTAGAGGCAAAGATAAATGTTTAATCCACATATTTTAAGTCATAAACTATAGGACATAATGAGGCCCATGTTTGGTTCTTGGAGCAAAGCAATGGAAAGCTAACTTGGTGGAAAATTTACTTATCAGTAGTACATAGCTTAAGGAGGGCATAGATGTGAGTCACTGAGGAGATCCATGTCTGAAGAAAGGCAATATCATTTATCAACAACCAAAATATCTGAAAGGTATTGGGATTGCAAGGATGCTCTTTAAGTATCTCCTAAGGGCGTAAATCATCCATGAGAGTGATTTTCTTGTTATTTCACACAAACTTTTGGAAAATGGACATATGACTGGCAGTTGAAACTTGGCTGCAAACTTAAGAGCTCAAGACAAACCAAAACATTTCCAGCTATGAAAATTACATGACCATTAATGAAACTTGTAGGTCCTTAACGCAGTTCTAGGAGGTTCAAATGAAGCTTCAAGCAAATAGAGGAATTTAACCATACCACTTTGCAAGAACAGAAACAAGAGGTTTACTGTCTTTCACAGATCTGACACAGGTATTATATTAAAAATATGGTTAAACAAAATTGCATGCAATAAACCAGGAAAGGCAGTTTCATGATCTTAGATAGTTGAACAAAAGACTAACATAGATTATTATTATTCTTTCAAACGAGGCATTACTTACATAGACCATAACTAAAAAGCCATTACCTTGCAATTGAGCTTTAAAAGAATAGAATAGCTGTATCTTACAAGAAAAGTAATGAAAATAACAAATAAATCAAATATTTAAATAAAGTGCAATGCATAGTACATACATTAATAGTAATATGCCAGGAAAATGTAAGCACAAGTACATGGGGCTTTACAGTACTACTACAGCCTTCCTTATATGTACACAATTTTCATCCTAAGTGGAGCGGAAACAGATTTCACAATACTATTATCAATAGCAATGGTAATGCAGGTAACACTCAATATGCTGCCTTGTGGGACACCTTCTTCCGTCTCATAACAAGAAGAAAATTTATTCCCGACTCTCACTCTAATATATCGGTCCCTTAATTTTTATGTCAGATTTTCCCTTAATGGAGTTAGATGTAAAATGAGTTCTCTTCACTATCTTCTTTGTTCACTTTCTGTTTGAACTTCCATATGGGCTAGGACCTCATCCATGGTCTTTCAGCTGGTCTTTGTCCCACATCTGTCATATCTATTACTTTTCTAACTGATGATAACCATCACATGAACAAAACCATTCAAATTCACTGAATGAAATGAACTACTGAAAATTTCATTACCTCTAGTAGACACATAGTAACCGGCTAATAAAGAAAACCAGTGTTCAACCTCTTGAGGTGGCAAAAAAAATATATATAGTATTGATTAAAAACAAAAAAGTAATGCCTAACATAAAAGATTAAAAACAAGTTTCTTTGATTACCTGAAATGCGTGGATCCTCATCTGTGATGCACAGAGCAATATCCGAGATCTGCCCTTTCACTTTCACCATGTCGTTCAGGATGAGATGTGTTAAGATTGTCAGAGTATTTTGCCTCACCTTGGGTGAATGATCACGAAGCCTGTCACAACATAAATGTATCACAATATATCAAGAAGTAGTCATAACAAAAGTTTTAAAAATACTCGCATAAATAACTCAAACTTGGATATAATAATTAATGAGTCTAAATTAAGTAATCTCTACCCTCACCATAATAATTACTGAAATACATCAAGAGGCACAACCTGAAAATTTTATATGCAAGGTAATTTTAAATTTTCAAAAACCTGAAAAATTGGCCAGCTCTCCAGACTTGGATGCATTCAGTTTACTCATGTTTAAAAACTTCTTTCCAGTCATGGAAGAATATTGCATTCAAGACTTCTGATCACTTCTCCACTGCATTGATGACTTCACTGCTGCTCCCAAAATGATGACCATACAGGTAGATTTGAGTTTAAGAAACAGGTCAATGTCAGAAGGTGCCAGTTATGGTAAGGGACATGTTGCATAAACTCAAGCCCATAGTTACCTGCTTCACTCAATGTCACCTGCCCTGTGTGAGCAAGAACACTGACCTGAAACAGCAGGTTAAAATTGCATTTAACCTTGAGTACAATTTTACTTTTAAAATTCTACTGCATACAGCTTCCATTAATGGATATACCATTTTTTAATTGTTTGTTTGTTTGTATGGTGTTCTTACATTGCACGGAACCAGTGGTTATTCAGCAACGGCACCAACGGCTTTACATGACTTCTGAACCATGTCGAGAGTGAACTTCTATCACCAGAAATACACATCTCTGAACCCTCAATGGAATGGTTTTTTTTAATCTTTAATAGTACTTATAATCTCATAACTTCCTCATCCTCCTAAAATGCAGAGGCTAGCACCTTGCTGATATACACAATTTGCCTGATTTTTTTGGGGGGTAGGTGGTTACATTGCTTAAAAAACACACACACACTCACAACGACAACACTGTATGGGAACTTTCTAATGGTTAGCTTCTGTTCCAGTGTTAACATTTATGGTTTCCATTTTATTGATACCTTGTTCATCCTCAAGATGTCAGTGAAAAACGTTTGCACCCAGCCAGCAATGATGTTCATATTCCTAACTACCTGTTAAACATGTGACATTTAGAATCATGTAATGAATGGTAACCAACTGTCAATAGTGGCTGCCTTTTAGGATGTTCTAACCATATGATGTTCAAGCCCCACCTAAATTTGGCAGTCCACATTTTAACAGTGGAACAGGAGGAATAGTACCCTCTGCAAAATGTTGGCCATGTCTGCGGATCTCCTTGCAGATGCTTAATCATGCAGTGACCTATTTCTTTGTATCTGATAATTTGTATCTAATAGTTTACTTGCAACTAGTAACTATCAGAGGACTGCCTGGTGAAATAAGAACAAGAGTCCTCACTTTTCTCCATTTTGACTTTTGTTACCTAGTGAGGTAAAATCACAGAAGAGATTATGGTCTACTATCACACCAAAAAGTTTTAGTTACTACTCATTACTTGGCAAAGGTGAGAACTTTAAGAAAACATAATAATAATAATCATACTTCAATAGTCCAGAATGAGCCTGAAAAAATTAAGAGCACTGTTACTTGAAAGTAACACTAGAGTTAGAGTGCTGTTCCTAGGTATGCAAATTAATATTTAGCACTTAAAATTTAACAATTAATTTAGCACTTAAAATTTAACAATGTAAAAAGTTGCTCTCTACAAATCTAAAAATTAACTTTAAATATCAAATCCTTCGCTTTTATTACTAAATGACTACGGCTAAAGTGGGGTTTACACTCCACTTAAGGGGCATCACAAGGCCCTGGATGAGCAAGATTCTCACCCAGGTAAATTTTATGCTTCACTGTCACTTTGAGTACAAAACTAACGCTCTTCAACATAGCAATGTATATCGTGTACTGTACTTCATAAAATTAAACTATATTTAAAACTTAATACTTTCAAATGTATACAAACATGTAATCTATCAAATGTTAAACACAACAAGAATATGAATGCTCTAGCATACTTAGAATTACAAAACTGGAATGACTGAATGACAAAACTTACCGAGCATAAATGCGTGGCGTCCATGGTTCCAGTAGGTTGGGAAACCTGAAGCTCAAGTCACCAAGTGCAATCACAATATTAGCACGAATAACAGGCTCTTCGCTTTTCTCCAGGATAGTGAAAAGCAACTGCAAGATAATGAGAAAGTGAGCTCCTAAATGTCTAAATAGATAAAAACACTCGTAAAGGAAAAAAAATCCATGTGTGACAGATAGGTAGTATCAGTATAAGAGTATACATCAATAGGTGGGATACAAGGGATTCTTAGATTGATTGATTGATCGTGGAATTTAGGGCATAGCCCAAGCGCTGGGACTGCAAAGGTCATTCAGCGCTGCAGTATTATATGATTGAATGAAATCGATTAAATGAATGAATACATGAATCAATTAAAATCTCTCACACAAATGACCAATTAAAACTGCAATTAAATTAAAAACATCGAATGACACACAACAACCAAGACCAAGACGATCTCACATCACATATCAACCAAACCAAAACCATTCACTCTCACTCAAAACCACTTACACTGCAGCCAAAGAATCCCACAGCTGAAGTAAAAAAAAAATGAAAAAATAAATAAATAAATAAATAAAATAAAAACTGACATACATACATCCATTCAACACCATTTAACCTTTATTAAAAACAGCAAATAAAATTTTTAAATAATAATTAGGTACTTAAAATGATGACTATGAACAAAACAATAAAAAATAAAATCAATATAAAATAAAATAAAGTCAACACAAAATAAAATCAATAAGTTAAAATTTGCCACCACTTAATACTTCACAAAAAATCCCAATACATTTTAAAAAACTCACTAGTGCAGAAATGTCTGCTTTGTCATCTAGAACATCGGCAAGAGATTTTCCATTAAGGTGGAATCTTTGCCTCTGTTCTCTATAATTTACACAATGCACCAGGATGTGCTCCACTGATAAGGTAGCATCACACCTAACACACACTGATGCACTGCCACCTTCTAAAATAAATTTATGGGTTATCCGAGTGTGACCAATACGAAGTCGCCCCAAAACAATTTCTGTTCTCCTCTCTTTTTGAAAAGAAGAGGGCCATTTTTCTAAGCTTTTCCTTATCTGCTTATATTTCTTATTGTTGGCTAAGAGAGGGGAGGACCATCTCTCTTGCCATTTCCTCAAGATGTACGACTTGATGGATCTCTTCATATCTACATGTGGCACTTTGGTTACCTGATACAAATTACTCACAGCTTTAATGAATCTAATGCACTTTTTGAGTCACTATATATATTTCAAAATTTTTCTTATTCGAGTTAAGAATAATTTCTGAAGCTTTAACTATAGCTGACAACTCTGCAGTGAATATGGAAGCCGACTCAGGCAATTTTGCCTCGTAAATTTCATTACCATGCACAACTGCACACCCAACTCCACTATCAGACTTTGATCCATCAGTGTAGATCTTCACTTGGCCATCATGTTTACTGTCATGCTCCAGAAAATTAGCTTTTATCTCTTCCTCAGACTGTTGTTTTTTGTCTATTTTCTTAGAGCATAAGGAAATCTTGGGAATAAGCCATGGGGGTACAGAGGATGGTTTTACTTTTTCAACTTTTTGGCGCTGAATTACCATATCATTTAAACATTCCAACTGTCATATTTGAAAAGGTTTGGAAGATCTTTCAGCAAATTTTCTAGAGACACACTAAAATTTTTCGTGTGGGGTTCTCTCGAGAGCTTTTTAGTTGCATGGTGTACCGCAACCCAAGCTCTTCTCTTTGCAGATCTAAAGGAAGTTCATGAGAGTCAATGTAGATACTCTCAACGGGAGATGTCCTGAAAACACCTGTACATATCCTTAATCCCATGTTATATACTATGTCCAATTCCTTTAACCTGGACTTGCAGGCAGATGAATATACCTGACAGCCATAGTCAATTTTTTTATTTACATAAGGAATCATACAACTTCAGTAAACTTTTCTTATCAGCTCCCCAGTCGAATCCCGATACCACCTTTAAAATATTGAAGAATTTTTTAACCTTTGTTTTTAGAGAGTCAATGTGACTACGCCACGTTAGCTTGCTATTAAATATTATGCCCAAAAACTTTACTTCTTTTTTGTAAGGAATAAGACAATCCTTCAGTTTCAAATTAGGGTTAGTTTCATTACGGGTACATCTGGTGACGAACGGCCACAGTTTTAGATGAAGAAAATCGGAAACCATGTTCATCAGCCCATTAACTGATGACATTTATTGTCTTTTGCAGGTAGTTACAAGCTGATACAGCGCCGTATGTGGTAACGTAGATGGCAAAGTCATCCACAAACAGTGAAGCCCTAACTGGAGCGGAAACAGATTTCACAATACTATTATCAATAGCAATGGCAAAGCAGGTAACACTCAATACGCTGCCTTGTGGGACACCTTCTTCCGTCTCATAACAAGAAGAAAATTTATTCCCGACTCTCACTCTAATATATCGGTCCCTTAAAAAGGTGTTGATAAAGGTTAACATATTGCCCCTGATTCCCATTTCATTGAGCTGTTTAACAATGCCAAATCGCCATGTTGTATCATAAGCCTTCTCCAGATCAAAAAATACCCCTACTGTTTGGCATTGATTGGAAAATCCCTGCTGAATCTCATTTGATAATCTCAGTAAAGGGTCCAAAGCTGAACGATTTTTCCTAAAGCCGAACTGAACAGAAGATAACAATCTGTTTTTCTTTAAATGCCACATTAGACGAGAGTTCACCATTTTCTCAAATAATTTACAGACACAGCTTGTTAGTGAAATTGGTCTGTAACTAGTGGGCTGATATGGATCTTTGTTTGGCTTTATGACTGGAACTACTATAGCTATCTTCCAAGATGTGGGAATGATGCCTGTTTCCCAGATCTTATTGAGTATTTTCATTAGATATATTTTAGCATGTTCTGGAAGATGTTTAATCATGTTGTAAGTTATGTTATCTGCACAAGGGGCTGTTGACTCACAAGATGAGAGAGCCTCTCGTAGTTCCCTTAGTGAGAAATGACAATTTGTCGAAAATTGCATTTTTCCTAACTATACAAAAACCTGAGGTCCTTTAACAATAGGAAGTAGCTAGCGGCAGCTGGAACGGTCGTAAGCTTCGAACGGGAAGGGGAGAACGGTAGTTAACTGCTTGTCCGATCGTCGCGCGCCGCGCGACTGGGAGGTAAACAAATCACTTTTGCTTTTGGCCCATGCAAAATACGCAGAGTGAGGGGTGGCATGAGGAGGGACTATATGTAAAGGACCTCAGGTTTGTATAGTTAGGAAAAATGCAATTTTCGACAAATTGTCATTTGTTCCGATACGTAATACAAACCCTCGGTCCTTTAACAATAGGAAGACTCACTTCTTGGTGGGAGGAATCTGAGTCTTTTTGATGAACAGACTGGTGTTCGTCCATCCCTGGAATGCCTCCCTGGTCGTAAGAGCGAGGGAGGGATCCAAGCCTCTGTCCGATTGATCGGGGTGTGCACCGCAGGATCAATGGTCAGACCTCTGGGCCGAGTACTAAGAGAGAGGCAAGCGTATCTCTTTGTACCAGCATTGTAAGAACTTTTTCTTTTACATGAGCAAATGTAAAGTAATGGGTTTGTCTCATGTCGGCATCCACTTTCTCCCCCTTGTTGGAGAAAGTGGTGGATATACACTCCTATCTCTAGTTAAAGAGGTAGGATGGAGCTCTGTTGAATAGCTTACCTGCATCTGACTCCCTTCCAGCAAGGTAACGACCGTATCCCTCTGCCGACAGGTAGAGGTAGAAAAAGATGGTGAAGAGAAGCCAGTCACTCTCTCATTCACGCATTCATTCTCCCAGTCATACCAGGAATCGATGCTGTTTCTGCCTGCTCGGGTGCTGGGTAAGCTTACACAACGTGTTGAGCAGCCACCACAGGTCCCAAGGAAAAAGTATCCAAGGACTTGTGGGCAATATCCCGAAGGTAGAAGGACGTGAAGGTGGTCTGGTTGGCCCAGACACCTGCCTTCAGGACCTGCGCCACGGAGAAGTTCTTACGGAACGCTAAGGAGGGTCCGATACCTCTGACTTCGTGGGCTCTCGGTCGGAGCGTACGGATGTCGTCGCTACCATCAGCTTCGTACGCTCTCCTGATCACCTCACGCAGCCAGAAAGAAAGCGTGTTCTTGGAGACTTCTTTCTTGGTAACCCCAGTGCTAACGAAGAGGCGTCGACACTCAGGCCTGAGATGTCGAGTTCTCTTCAGATAGCGCCGTAGCGCCCTCACAGGACAAAGCAGCATCTCATCCGCATCGTTATCGGTGAAGTCCAGGAGGGAGGGGATCGTGAAAGACTCGAACCTGTCGTCAGGGATCGACGGATTCTGAGTCTTAGCTACGAAGTTCGGGACGAAATCGAGCGTCACAGATCCCCAGCCTCTGGTATGTTTAACATCATAAGAAAGGCCATGTAGTTCCCCTACTCTCTTCGCCGATGCCAGGGCCAGCAAGAAGAGGGTCTTGAGGGTCAGATCCCTGTCTGACGACTCTCGGAGTGGCTCGAAGGGTCTTCGAGTCAAACTCCTAAGTACGAGAGTCACATCCCACGCAGGGGGCCTGAGTTCCCTGGGTGGGCAAGACCTTTCGAAGCTCCTCATTAGCAAGGATATCTCGAACGAATTCGAGATGTCCAGTCCCCTCAGTTTTAGGACGAGAGCCAGGGCGGCTCTATATCCCTTAACTGTGGGTACTGAGAGGAGCTTCTCTCGGCGAAGAAACACGAGGAAATCCGCTACCTGCTGAAGAGTGGCTCTGAGAGGAGACAGACCCTGTCTACGACACCAACCACAAGAAGACGGCCCACTTCCCCTGGTACACAGCTGCAGAGGCTGTCTGACGTGTCCAGCCATCTCTGTTGCTGCGCTACGAGAAAAGCCTCTCGTTCGCAAGAGATGGTGGATAACAGCCAGCCGTGAAGTTGAAGGGACTGGACTGCTTGGTGGTACCGTTCTACGTGTGGCTGGGCTAGAAGGTTGTGCCAAGTGGGTAGCTCTCTCGGTGCATCCGCAAGAAGAGCCAGCAGGTCCGGATACCAAACGGCTTGTGGCCGTTTGGGAGCCACCAGGATCATTCTGAGATTGGGAGTGACCAGCGCTCGACTGATCACTTTCCGAATCAGACAGAAGGGAGGAAAGGCGTACACGAAGAGGTTGTCCCAGGGGTGTTGGAGAGCGTCCTCTGCAGCTGCCCATGGGTCCGGCACAGCTGAAAAGAAAACCTGAAGTTTTCTGTTGTGCCGGGTGGCGAACAGGTCTACGACCGGTCGCCCCACAGGTTGAAGAGCCTTTCCGCCACGTCTGGTGTAGAGACCATTCGGTCCCTATCACCTGATCCCGACGGCTGAGCTTGTCTGCTACTACATTCCTCTTGCCTGGAATGTAGCGTGCTGATCAGCTCTATCGAGTGAGCCGTGGCCCACTCGTGCACCTGCACCGTCAACTGATGGAGCGGAAGAGACACTAGCCCCCCCTGCTTGTTGACATATGCCACTACTGTGGTGTTGTCGCACATCAACACCACTGAGTGTCCCACCAAGCGGTCCTGAAACTCTTGGAGAGCGTTGAACGCCGCCTTGAGTTCCAGGACATTGATGTGAAGGTGCTTCTCGTGATGGTCCCACACACCTGCAGCCAGCAACTCCTCCAGGTGTGCGCCCCATCCCTCGGTCGATGCGTCTGAGAACAGAAGCATCTCCGGGGGGGGAGTGCGTATGGGCACTCCTCTTAAGAGGTCTTGTCGTCGAGCCACCAGGCTAGGTCCTGCCTCACCTTGTCCGTGATAGCCACGGGAAAGTAAGGAGGATCCTTGGCCTGAGACCAACTCTCCCTTAGTCTCCACTGGAGAGACCGCAGGTGAAGACGCCCGTGAGGGACTAACTTCTCGAGTGACGACAGATGGCCGATCACGACTTGCCATTGCTGTGCTGCCTGTTCCTGCCGAGACAGGAACCGGCCGGCTGCCTCCCTGAATTTGCTGATACGCAAGTCTGCGGGATAGACTTGCCCTGCTACCGTGTCTATCAGCATACCCAGGTACTTCATCTTCTGCTTGGGTTCGAGGTCGGACTTCTCGTAGTTTATCACGATCCCCAGATCGCGACAAAACTTGAGGAGCCGATCTCTGTCCTGTAGCAACTGCGAGCGGGAGCTCGCCAGGACTAGCCAATCGTCGAGATACCTCAGAAGACGTATCCCGTTCGAATGGGCCCAAGCCGACACCAGAGTGAACACTCGCGTGAACACCTGTGGGGCGGTTGAGAGACCGAAACAAAGTGCCCTGAATTGGTACACCGTGCCGTCGAAGATGAAGCGGAGGTACTTTCTGGAGGACTGATGGATGGGTATTTGAAAATACGCTTCCTTCAGGTCCACTGAAAGCATGAAATCGTTCCCCCTGATCGAGTCGAGCACTGAGCGTGCCGACTCCATCGTGAACCGCGTCGTGCGAACGAAGCGGTTCAGGGGAGAGAGGTCTATCACCGGACGCCAGCCCCCCGATGCCTTCTCCACTAGGAAGAGGCGGCTGTAAAAGCCCGGTGACTGGTCCTCCACGATTTCTACAGCTCGTTTCGCCAGCATGGTCTTGATCTCCTGTCGAAGAGCGTTGTCCTTTGTTGATCCCCGGACATAGGTCTGTAGATGGACCGGTTTGGAGATGAGGGGGGGCCGAGACTCGAAGGGTAGTAGATATCCCTCCCGAAGGACGTCTACTATCCAGTTCTCGGCCGCCGTAGCGCTGCCAAGTCGACCCAATGGCTCGCTAGGCACCCCCCCACTTCCGGCAGCAGGTGAGGGGGAACGCCGTCCCTAGCGTTTCCCTCCTCGTTTCGACTTCTTTCCAGCACCTCCTCGGGGAAAGGAGGGCTGGGAGGAGGGCTGGTTGCGGCCTCCTCTAGCAGAAGTTGAAACAGCTGGAGTCTTCACACGGGGTTTGGACGGTGCAACCGTCTTCGCCGCCGTGGAAGCGCTAGCCAAGCTCTTTGGTTTGGCCGCAGTTACTCGAGGTTGCCCAGAAACCTTCGAGACTGCCTGGTGGACTAAGCGGTCACTCTCGTCAGTGCGCCGCCGTTCCACCGCAGCGTCCACCATCTCTCCAGGAAAGAGAGCTGGGGAACTCCTAAGAGGTCCATTTCGTTAGCCCGAGTGCCGCCTCACGCCCGGCCCCCTTGTTCACTCGGGTAAGGACTGCGTCCCTACGTCGAAGAACTAAGTTGGCCCACAGGTTAGCAGTCTGATGGGCGAGGTAAGAGATTGCTCTTCCTCCAGACTGGCACAGTCTCCTGAAAGAAGCGTCGTCTTCGAGAGCAGAACTCCCAGAGCCGGCCGCTACTTTGGATATTGTGAGGGACCACAAATCCAACCAGGAAACTGCCTGGAATGCTGCCATAGCGGTAGATTCCAGGGCAAGTGCCTCCTGCTGCGAGAACCATAAGTTCTCCGACGACGGAGCTGCTGCAGGACACACCTGGGTAGTCAGCCTCGCTAACTCCGGGTTAACCTGTTTCGGCAGTATCGGGTCTTCCGATGGCACGTAAAATCGCCTCTGCCGCTGTAGAGGAGGAGGAAGCAGCTTAGAGGACCGTCCGGATTTTAGCGAGTCCTCCCGTCCGGAGACGAGATTCTCCACCTGATCCAGGACCGAGTCCGCAAGCTCCGATCGTGGCAACCCCATCATCATTTTGGGCTCCCTCTTGGGACCCCAAAATGATTCGAGCCGGGACGTGGGCTCTGCTGGTGGTAGCGGCGATCCTTCCGCAAGGTCATTATGCAGACGCATCAGCTTAATGACCTCTGCGAAGTTCCTCTGTATCTCAGGCGTTACAGCGTCTTGTGGAGTAGGACCGTCCAGTCCCTCCAGCAAGAGCATATCCCTCGATACTCCTCCTTCAGAAGGAGGAACAGCGACAGACCCCTGACGGTCGCCTCCAACTACTTGCGCGTACGTTCTGGTCGGTCCTAAGACCGTGCCTGAGCCGCACGGCGTCATAGCTGGGTCACGAGCGGCGCACCTCTCGTGATCGCTCCTCCCGGTATAGCCCGAGGAGGTTGAAGGTACAGGAGAGGCAGACCTGACGCTCCCCCCTCGCTCGCTGGCAGGACCAGCGTGCGTGGAGGGCTGCTGCTGATCGTCAACCCGCGGTGACGGTCGAGACGCCTAGCCTTGCCGCTCGCCTGGGGCGATTGGCTCGGCTGAGAACGTCGAGACCGATCTCTAGCGTCAGGCGAGCTGCCGCTGGTCACCGTCTCCGCCCGGTCCCATCGGGAGCGGCGGACGGGTGACCTGCTAGGCTCTCTTTCGCGTCGAGACCGGCCAGCGTCCTCTCGGCGCGTCAAACCGCTGGTACCAGCCGTGGCTGGTACCGGCGGCCGTGGGGACTCCTTCCTCGCCTCAACCCGTGGCCGGTCAGCGACCGTCACGTCAGCCCGAGCAGCCAGTTGATCGCTGCGAGAGCGTCCACTGGCCTGGCGAGAGTCGTGTGCACGACTCTCGCCAGTCTTCTGCTCCGCGCCGCTGTCTTGACGGCGAGCGAGCTCGGGCGTCAAAACTTTGGCTGGACGGTCCTCTTTGGAAGAGCGTCCACTCGGTGCTTCTCGCGAACGAGAAGCGGCCGAGACGGAACCTGGTTTAGCGGCAGAACCGCTAGCACCAGGTGAGGACGCACCAGCCGAGGTGGTGCACCTCTGGTCCCGTCGACTTCTTCTTTGCAGAAGAAGCGACGGGCCCCGTTCCCGAAGAAACAGGAGGACCAGCAGAAGAGCTCCCCAGCTCGCCTGAGCGAGCCGGGCCCTTAGAAGATCCGAAGGAGTCTTCTTGAGGGGGGGAGGAGGCAGCCTTCTTCTTCTTCGGCTGTTTGGCCTTAGAAGTCGAAGGGGAAGGAGAGGCAGCAGACGACGAAGAAGACGATGAAGACGACGACGACACCTTCTTCCTCTTCCTCTTCTTCTTCGCCAGGCTCCGCAGAACAGACGTCAGGTCTTCCATCCAGGAGGGAGCCGGGGCAGTTGCCGAAGCAACAGGGCCCGACTGCACCTGTCCGGAAAGACCTGAGACTGTGACAGCAACACCAGCAGCAGGAACAACAGGAACAGGTCCGGAAACAGCAGGAACGGCAGGAACATCTGAAAGGGAATGTGCAGGCCGATCTGAAAGGGAAAGAGTAGCTGGAACGGCAACAGGTACGGCAGGCACGGCAGGTACCACGGGAGAGCCAGGCGTCCTGTCGGCAGTCACCGTCATCCGTGGCACTGGCGGCAGGTCCAGGGGGGTACTCTTTGGGCAGCGGAAGTCCGGGGTCGGCAAAGGAAAAAATCCAGGTGGTGGTGGCACCGTCCTCCTTGGCACGGCAGCAATTGGTTTTTGTATAGCCACCGTGGGTGTCACGACATTATATGGGGCGTATAATACCAGATGTGGTGGCATCTCATACGCTGGTGTCGTTATTGTGGTAGTAGTTGTGGTCACCGCACCATGAGTGACCACCGCCGACCCCGCCAACCGCTGAAGCAACCCCTGGATGCTGGGCACTCCCTGCAGTCCCAGCGACTCCCACACCTGTCCCAAGTCGTCCTTCGCTGATGGCACACCTGCGGAAGCAATAGTCGGGTTAGTTGGAGGGGCTTCCTCACGCCCTGGGGAAGAAACACCCCCCCCAGAGCGGACGGAAGACCCCGAGTACAGCTGTACGTCCGGGTAGCGGGCGCCCTCCTCCACACTCGACGGATCGAGAGAGGAAAAGGACTCCGCTACCCCCCCCGCAGGGGAAGGCGCGAAACGTGGGGGCTGGCCGGGGGGCAGGAAAGAGGACGAAGTGTCCGTCACCAAAGGAGTCACTGGACTTTCCGATGACTTCTTGGCCGGCCTAAGTCTCTTCCTGCCCTCGTACAGCACCCACTGCGCCTCGGACCAATTAACACATATGACACAAGGTTCGTTGCGGGAGCACTCTCGCCCCCGGCAACGAGTACAAACCTCATGGGGGTCCACGTCAACGAATGACCTGAACCCTCCACATCTACGCCCCTCCAGCCCGGGACACACTCTACGGGCGACTGGAGGGCGCGGTGATATCTCCATTTCTTCCAATTCACTCATTGCAAGATCAATAGAATTGTAAAAGTACTTACAGTCACTCCTGATTTATACAGAAAGAGAGGCAAATACTCAAAGTCAAAGCAAACGACAAAGCGGGCAGAGCGATGGCGAACACGTCCTTCCCACATACGGCCGAAAGCAAAAGTGATTTGTTTACCTCCCAGTCGCGCGGCGCGCGACGATCGGACAAGCAGTTAACTACCGTTTCTCCCTGTTCGAAGCTTACGACCGTTCCAGCTGCCGCTAGCTACTTCCTATTGTTAAAGGACCGAGGGTTTGTATTACGTATCGGAACAACTTATCATTATATGCTTCATTGTTTTGAGAGTTAAATCTAACTGACACCTTGGCATTTCAAATCTTACTGAACTGTGGTGTCTAATTTTTGGAGCTTGATATGTCAGCAAAATGCTCACCAAATTTTTCTGCAACATCAGCTGGATTTAAAATAAGCACATCATTGATTTTTAGAGTAGGAGCAGGTGATGGAACAAATATCCCACTTAGGTTTTTAATCTTTTTCTATACTAATCTTTCTGGCGTTTTAGAATTGATACCATTAATATAGTGGAGCCAAGATTCCTTTTTAGCTTTTCTAATATATTTTCTTTGTTTGGCTAAGGCCCGTTGGTATGTAGTTTTAGTTGTTCCTGAGGGTTTTGCCTTGAATTGTCCATAGCATTTTCTCACTATTCTTCACAGTCTGCCACAGGTTTGGTCCCACCAGGGAACTGCAGGCCTGCTTGGTTTACCCTTTGGTTTTGGGATATATTTCTCAGCTTATTCCAATCCAAATAGTCTTGAAGGTTCCAGTAATCATATGCATCTAAGTGTGACTCAAATGACTCTACTTCCTGATGTAATTGAAAGCTTCCTTCATACTCCCACCAATCTGCTTCATTTTCCTTCCACTTCATAGGAGATTCAGAAGGTATGTTTCCTACAGACCAGTTGAAGTCCAAGTGGACTGCAGGTGAACAAATGCTTAAATCTATAGCTGAAAAGACATTTGTGTAGAAGTTATGAAACGTCATTGAACCATCATTGTAAAGAGAGAGATCATTATTTAAGATAAAATCATCGATGGTTCTACCTATAGCATTCAAGTTGTCACCTCCCCATAGACTAAAATGGGCATTAAAATCTCCCAGTAGTAAGAAAGGAGGAGGTAGTTGATTAGCTAGTGCCTGAATGTCATTCAAAGTAATCTCTGACCTAGGTGGGAGGTAAATAGAGCAAATAGTAATCTCTTTTTCAAAGCATGCTCGAATGGTGACTGCTTGTAGGTTTGTGTTTAAAGGAACACTTGTATGTTGCAAAGACTTTTTAACAATAATTGCAACCCCCCCCATGAGCTCGATCACCATCTCTGGGGTTCATCACAAACATTTTATAATTTAATCCTGGATTGTATAACTAGCTGCCTAACTTAGTTTCTTGAAGACAAACTACATCTGGATCATGATGGTTCAATATGACAATTTGTCCAAAATTGCATTTTTCCTAACTATACAAACCTGAGGTCCTTTTACAATAGGAAGGTACTAGCGGCAGCTGGATAGGTCGTAAGCTTTCGAACAAGGGGTTCGGTAGTTAACTGCTTGTCCGACAGGCGCGCGCGCGCGACTGGGAGGTAAACAAATCACTTTTGCTTTTGGCCCAAGCAAAAACTGCAGAGTGAGGGGTGGCATGAGGTGGGGCTATGTGTAAAAGGACCTCAGGTTTGTATAGTTAGGAAAAATGCAATTTTGGACAAATTGTCATTTGTTCCGACACGGCATACAAACCTTCGGTCCTTTTACAATAGGAAGACTCACTTCTTGGTGGGAGGAATCTGAGTCTTTTGTGAACAGACTGGTGTTCGCCCAACCAACCTTGGAAAGTCTCCCCTGGTCGTAAGAGCGAGGGAGGGATCCAAGCCTCTGTCCGATTGATCGGGGTGTGCACCGCAGGATCAATGGTCAGACCTATGGACCGAGTACTAAGAGAGAGGCAAGCGTATCTCTTCGTACCAGCAATGTAAGAACTTGTTCCTGTACAGGAGCAAATATAAAGTCATGGGTTTGACTCTTGTAGGCATCCACTTCCCCCCCCTTGTAGGAGGAAGTGGTGGGATATTCTGCTCCTATCCCTAGTGAAAGGGATAGGATGGGGCTCTGTCATATAGCTCACCTGCATCTCGTCCTCATCCAGCGTAGTGACGACCGTGGCCCTCTGCCCACAGGTAGAGGAGGAGGAAAAGATGGGAAGAGGGAGCCAGTCACTCACTCACTCACACATCTATCCACAGTCACACCAGGACTCGATGCTGTTTCAGCCTGCGAGGGGTCTGGGTTAGCTACACAACTTGTTGAGCAGCCACCAGGGTTCCAAGAAAAAGGTATCCAAGGACCTGTGGGCAATATCCCGAAGGCTAGAAGGACGGTTAAAGGTAAGTCTGGTTAGACCAGACCCCTGCCTTCAGGACCTGCGCCACGGAGAAGTTCTTACGAAACGCCAACGAGGGGCCAATACTTCTGACTTCGTGAGCTCTCGGACGGGACGTACGGATGTCGTCACTACCATCAGCCTCATACGCCCTCCTGATGACCTCACGCAGCCAGAATGAAAGAGTGTTCTTGGATACTTCTTTCTTGGTTATCCTGGTGCTAACGAAGAGGCGTCGACACTCAGGCCTGAGGTGTCGAGTTTTCTTCAGATAGCGCCGTAGCGCCCTCACAGGACAAAGCAGCATCTCATCCGCATCATTATTCGGTGAAGTCCATTAGGGAGGGAATCGTGAAGGACTCGAACCTGTCGTCAGGGACCGACGGTTTCTGAGTCTTCGCAACGAAGTTCGGGACGAAATCGAGCGTCACAGATCCCCATCCCCTGGAGTGTCGTACATCATAGGAAAGCCCATGAAGTTCCCCTACTCTCTTCGCCGATGCCATGGGCCAGCAAGAAGAGGGTCTTGAGGGTCAGATCCCTGTCTGACGACTCTCGGAGTGGCTCGAACGGCGTTCGAGTCAAACTCCTAAGGACGAGAGTCACATCCCACGCTGGGGCCTGAGTTCCCTGGGTGGGCAAGACCTTTCGAAGCTCCTCATAAGCAAGGAGATCTCGAACGAGTTCGAGATGTCCAATCCCCTCAGTTTCAGGACGAGAGCCAGGGCGGCTCTGTATCCTTTGACTGTGGGGACTGAGGCGAGCTTCTTTCGGCGAAGAAAAACGAGGAAATCCGCTACCTGCTGAAGAGTGGCTCTGAGAGGCAGATAGACCCCGTCTACGACACCAACCACAGAAGACGGCCCACTTCCCCTGGTACACAGCTGCAGAGGACTGACGGACGTTTCCAGCCATCTCTGTTGCTGCGCTACGAGAAAAGCCTCTCGTTCGCAAGAGATGGTGGATAACAGCCAGCCGTGAAGACGTAGGGACTGGACTGCTCGGTGGTACCGCTCGACGTGTGGCTGGGCGAGAAGGTTGTGCCAAGGGGGAATCTCTCTCGGTTCTCCTGCGAGAAGAGCCAGCAGGTCCGGATACCAAATGGCCTGTGGCCATTTGGGAGCCACCAGGATCATCCTGAGATTCGGGGTGACCAGTGCTCGACTGATCACCTTGCGAATCAGGCTGAACGGGGGAAAGGCATAGACGAAGAGGTTGTCCCACGGGTGTTGAAGAGCGTCCTCTGCAGCTGCCCATGGGTCCGGCACGGCCGAGAAGAACACCTGGAGCTTCCTGTTGTGCCGGGTGGCGAACAGATCCACGACTGGTCGCCCCCACAGGTCGAAGAGCCTTTCCGCCACGTCCTGGTGTAGAGACCACTCGGTCCCTACCACCTGATCCCGACGGCTGAGCGTGTCTGCTACTACATTCCTCTTCCCTGGAATGTAGCGTGCCGACAGCTCTATTGAGTGTGCCTCGGCCCACTCGTGCACCTGCCGAGTCAACTGGTACAACGGGAGAGACACTAGGCCCCCCTGTTTGTTGACGTAGGCCACTACCGTGGTGTTGTCGCACATCAACACCACTGAGTGTCCCATCAAGCGGTCCTGGAACTCTTTGGAGAGCGAGGAACGCTGCCTTGAGTTCCAGTACATTGATGTGAAGGTGTTTGTCGTTCTCGTCCCACACTCCTGAAGTCAGCAACTCCTCCAGGTGTGCGCCCCATCCCTTGGTCGATGCGTCTGAGAACAGCTGCATAGTCCGGGGGGGGAGTGCGCAGAAGGCACCTCCTCTTTAAGACGGTTCCTGTCGTCCAGCCACCAGGCTAGGTCCTGCCTCACCTCCGGTGTCAGTGACACTGGAAAGCTTGGGGGATCCGTCGCCTGTGACCAACTCTCCTTTAGTCTCCACTGAAGAGACCGCAGGTGAAGACGCCCGTGAGGGACTAACTTCTCGAGTGACGACAGGTGTCCGATCACGACTTGCCATCGCTGAGCTACCTGTTTCCTTGCCGAGACAGGAACTTGTTGGCTGCCTCCCTGAATCTGCTGATCCGCGAGTCTGCGGGAAGACTCGCCCTGCTACCGTGTCGATCAGCATACCCATAGGTACTTCATCCTCTGCTTGGGCTCGAGATCGGACTTTTCGAAGTTCACAACGATCCCCAGATCGCGACAGAACTCGAGCAGTCAATCCCTGTCCTGTAGCAACTGCGAGCGGGAGCTCGCCAGGACTAACCAAATCGTCGAGGATACCTTCATCAGACGTATCCCGTGCGAATGGGCCCAAGCAGACACCAGAGTGAACACTCGCAGTGAACACCTGTGGGGCGGTTGAGAGACCGAAGCAAAGTGTCCCCTGAACTGGTACACCGTCCCGTCGAGGATGAAGCGGAGGTACTTTCTGGAGGACTGATGAATGGGTATTTGGAAATACGCATCCTTCAAGTCCACTGAAAGCATGAAATCATTCTCCCTGATGGAGTCGAGCACTGAACGTGCCGTCTCCATCGTGAACCGGGTCTGGCGAACAAACCGGTTCAGAGGAGAGAGATCTATCACCGGGCGCCAGCCTCCCGTAGACTTTTCCACCAGGAAGAGTCGACTGTAAAAGCCCGGTGACTGATCCAGTGACGATTTCTACAGCTCTCTTGCTCAGCATGGTCTTGATCTCCTGTCTCAATGCTACGTCCTTCGATGACCCTGGAACGTACGACTGCTGTTGGACCGGGTTGGAGGTGAGGGGTGGCCGAGATTCGAAGGGTTAATAGATATCCCTCCCGAAGGACATCTACAATCCAGGTCTCGCGCCGTAGCGCTGCCAAGTTGCCCAATGGCTGGCCAGGCACCCCCCCACTTCCGGCAGCAGGTGAGGGGGAACGGGCCAGTCCCTAGCGTTTCCCCCCTTTCTTCGACTTCTTCCCAGAGCCTCCACGGGAGGAGGAGGGCTGGGAGGAGGGCTGGTTACGGCTCCCCTCCCCTTTGTAGAAGTCGAAGAAGACAGAGTCTTTCCCCGCTTCGCACGCAGCTACCGTCTTAGCCACCGAGGTAAGCGCTAGCCGAGCTCTTAGACTTGGCCGCAGTCCGAGGCTGCCCAGAAGCCTTCGAGACTGCCTGGTGAACCAGACGGTCACTGTCGTCAGTGCGCCGTCTGTCCACCGCAGCGTCCACCATCTCTCCTGGGAAGAGAGACGTGGAACTCCGTAAAGGTCCGTTGCGAAGTCCCAACGCCGCTTCACGCCCGGCCGCCTGGAAACCCGAGTAAGGACAGCGTCCCTACGTCGGAGAACCAGGTTGGCCCACAGGTTCACCGTCTGGTGGGCAAGGAAGGAGATGGCTCTTCCCCCAGACTGGCAAAGTCTCCTAAAGGCCGAGTCATCTTCGGGAGAAATTCCCCCGGAGTTGGCTGCGACCTTAGATACTGTGAGGGACCACAGATCTAACCAGGAGATGGCCTGGAAAGCTGCCATGGCAGTAGATTCCAGGCCAAGTGCCTCTTGGAGCTGCTGCAGAGACACACCCGGAGTCAGCCTGGCTAACTCCGGGTTCACCTGTTTGGGCGGCATCGGGTCCTCAGATGGCACGTAAAAACGCCGCTGTCGCAGCAGAGGAGGTGGAAGCAGCTTGCTCGACCTGCCAGACTTGAGAGAACCGTCTTGCCCGGAGACAAGCGATTCTACCTGGTCCAGCACTGAGTCGGCAAGCTCGGAACGCGGCAAACCCACCGTCGGTCTGGGTTCCCTCTTCGGGGCCCCGGAGAACGACTCGAGCCGGGACGTGGGCTCGGATGGTGGGAGCGGCGATCCTTCCGCGAGGTCGCTGTGCTGACGAATCAGCGCAATAACCTCGGCAAAGTTCCTCTGGATCTCAGGAGTGACTGCGTCCTGCGGAGTCGGACCATCCAGTCCCTCAAACAGGAGCATCTCCCGAGACCCTCCTCCCTCGAGGGGAGGAACAGCGACAGACCCCTCTCGGTCTCCTCCAAACCACTTGTGCATACGACCTGCTGGTCCGAGAACCGTGCCTGGTACGTAGGACAACGTGAACGTCGGTGGTATCCTGAGGGGCGCACCCCTCACGATCACTCCTCAATACCTCGCCCCTCCCGGTGTAACCCGAGGAGGTTGAAGGTATGGGAGAGGCAGACCTGACGCTCCCTCCTCGCTCGCTGGCAGAACCAGTGGGCTTGGAAGACTGCAGGCGATCGTAACAACCCGCGGGTGGCGATCGAGCTGCAGGCCTAGTCGAGCCGTCTCGCTGTGGAGAACGGCTGGACCGAGAACAGCGGCCCCGGTCTCGTGTGTCAGAGGAGCTGGTGCTGGTTGCCGTACCCGATCGCTCTCTGTGAGAGTGACGGTCAGGCGACCGGCGAGCTCCACTGTCACGGTGAGACCGGTGCGTATCCTCACGGCGCGTCACGTCGCTGGTACCAGCCGTGGCTGGCGCCGGCGAACGGGGGGACCTCTTCCCAGCCTCAGCCCGTGGCCGGTCATGGACCGTCACGTCCGCCCGGGTAGCCAGCTGCTCGCCGCGAGAGCGAGAGCTGGTCTGGTGATAGTCGCGTGAGCGGCTGTCACCAGTCTTCCGCTCCGTGCCGTGAACCTGACGCTGAGCTGGCTCAGAGGTCTGGTTCCTAGCTGCACGGTCGCTGGTAGGCGACCGTACACTCGGTACCTCTCGCGAACGAGAGGCCGAGACGGATCCTGCTGCCGTGGTCGAACCACTAACAGCAGGTGAGGAAGTGCCGGTATTAGCCGGCACTCCTCTAGTCCCCGTAGTCTTCTTCCTTGCGGAAGAAGAGACGGGTCCTGCCCCCGAAGGAGCAGGGTGACCAGCGGAAGAACCCCCCGTCTCACCAGAGCGAGACGGGCCCTTAGAAGTTCCCGAAGGAGACTTCTTAGGGGGGGGGGAGGCGACCTTCTTCTTCTTAGGCGGCGGGGGAGCCTTAGAAGAAGAAGGGGAAGAGGCGGCAGACGACGACGACGACGAAGAAGACGATGAAGACGACGACGACACCTTCCTCCTCTTCTTCTTCTTCTTCTTCGTCAACCTCCTCAGGACCGATGTCAGATCTGTCATCCAGAGCGGAGCCGGGGCTGCTGTTGCCAAAGCAACAGGGCCCGGACGCACCTGTCCGAACAGATCAGCATCGGGAGCAGCGGAGCCAGGAACAGAACAACGTTCAGCAGGTGCAGGCATCACAGGAACAGCAGTGGAGACGGCAGGAGCAGGTACAGGAACGGCAGCAGTGGTCGGCAACGTCACGTCCGTGAACAGCGGCTGGGCAGGTACGGCAGGTACGGCAGGCTGTACAGGCGGTCCAGATGGACGGACCAGTGGCACAGACATCCTTGGTACTGGTGGGAGGTCCAGTGGGGCGAGCTCTTCGGGCACACGACAAGTCCGGTTCGCGGCAGCACGGCAAACCCAGGCACGGCGGCATCACACTCCCCCAACCGGTACGGCGACTGGCCCCTGCACCGATGTAGTTGGTGTGACAGAGACCGCGTGCGGGGTGGGGTGTACACCAGGTGAGGAGGTGACAAGCATAGCCAGGCGTTGTAAGGGTCGTGGTGGTGGTCGTAACCGTAGCATGCGTGACCGCCACAGAGCCAGCGAGATGGTAGAGCAGCCCCTGGACACTCGGCACGCCCTGCAGCCCCAACGATGCCACACCTGTCCGAGGTCGTCCTTCGCGGCAACCGCACCTGAGGAAGCAAAAGTCGGGTGATTAGCAGGATCCTCTACCCGCTCGCGCAAAGACGAACGGATAGAGGACCCAGAGTACAATCGGACATCGGGGGTATCTAGCGCCCTCCTCCACACTCGACAGGTCGGGTGAGGAAAAGGACCTAGAAACCCCCCCCGAAGGGGAAGGCGCCAAACGTGGGAGCTGAGCGGGCGGCAGGAAAGAAGACGAAGTGTCCGTAACCAAAGGAGTCGCGGGAGAGCTTTCCGACGACTCCTTTGCAGGCCTTCGCTTCTTCCTGCCCTCGTACAAAGTTCCACTGCGCCTCCGACCAATTAGAACATACTTCACAGGGCTCGGCTCGGGTGCATTCGCGCCCCCGACACCGAGCGCACAAAATATGTGGGTCAATTTCCGGGAATGAGCGGAACTTTCCGCATCTACGCCCTTCGGTACCCGGGCCCATAGTCTCCGTGGGGTAGCGAGGCGTGGAGATTCCATTATTGATCAATTCAAAATTGAAGAAATAAGAGAGGAAATGATTGTACTTACAAATGTTCACACACAAAACACAACCAAATACTCATGAAAGCAAACGACGAGAAGGACGGCCGAGAGAGCGTCGAAAACCACACGTCCACTCGCTGTGAGGCCGAAAGCAAAAGTGGTTTGTTTACCTCCCAGTCGCGCGCGCGCGCCTGTCGGACAAGCAGTTAACTACCGAACCCCTTGTTCGAAAGCTTACGACCTATCCAGCTGCCGCTAGTACCTTCCTATTGTAAAAGGACCGAAGGTTTGTATGCCGTGTCGGAACAAAGTAATTTTAACTCTTCAGAATGAGTCCTAAGGCCTTTGCAATTCCATTGCATGATATTAAATTGGAATTTTAACTGTGATTCTTGTGCCCAGCCAAGTCATTATTTAGCTGGGTTTTCAAAGTAACACAGCTGAATGTTCTTGGATTTGAAAGTCTCTTAAGTCTGGTGCCTGGGAGACTTTTATTTTTATTGGATGAGGGGGTTTGAACATTTTTCCTGCACATCCTGTTTGTTCAGTTTGAGACTAGATTTATCTAAATTTTTACCTATGTTTAGTGACTCAGCATGTTTCCCCTCCACTTCAGAAGTAGCTGACTGGAGGTCGGTCATACTTAAATTTGAGCAGGACAGACATCTTTTCCAATGGCTGTGAGGTTGATAATGGCTTAAAGGGGTCATCAAGTGCATTGAATCTATTGGAAATTGGAGTTTTAAACTCTATAGGAGAGGATGTTCTACATTTCTTTGACTTCAGGGGTGACTGAAAACTGTCATAAGATTTGTTAAGATTTCCTTTAGATTCTATTCTCTCTTTGGGCTTAACAGTCGAGCTCAACTCTGAGACAGCATTTGCTTGCAGGTCAGGGAGAGGTTCATCAATCATGGCTTGTACCACTAGTTTGAAGTTCATTACATACCACAGAAGTTGAAATATCCTGAGAGGGTGTGTTATTTTTAATGATGGGTTTAGCAGGCTGATGGAATGCACTATTTCCCATAACAGTGGAACCAAATGAGGATCCAGCACTTTTGTTAGCACCTCGAACCAAGCGTTTGGCACTGCTCATAATAACTATCAGCATAGGAGAACTATGCTGATAGTTATTATGAGCAGTGTTTACAACTTCTTGTTGGAAAATATATTGAGGACAGCCCCTCCAATTGGGAGAATGATTGCCAGCACAATGGAGACAATATTTATCAGCATTGCAGTTGTCCTTTACATGTTCACCAGAGCACACAAAGCACTTTCCTGGTTTTGCACACGTGTTTGATACATGGCCATATTCAAAGCATTTATAACACTGGGTTGGTCGATATTTAAATGGCTTAACCCAAACCCGAGAGTGGTCTATATCAATATACTCCAGTAAGTGCGAGCAGGTGAAAGTCAATTCAATGGCATGCTGAGAGCCTTTCAATTTTCTAATTTTAATGACATATGCAGGACACATTTTTAATATTTCCTCCTCTTCAAACTCATATAGGTCTCTGCTATAAACTATAACCCGTTTAATGTTGAATGATTGGTGAGGAGATAAATCTAAAATATTACCATCTTCAGTTTGTTGGAATTTTGAAAGCATCTTAATTTGAATGTCGTTATTTGCTTTGATCAAGACTCCTTTACCATATCTTTTAATATTGCCTATAGGAATGGCACCAATCTTCCTCTGTAGATACTTGCATACTGACAAAAAGTTTTCTTTGCCCTGTTTGTAATTTGCAACATGCCAAATCAATTTTGGATCATCTTTTGCCAGGTGTTTTTGGCTATCAACCTCAAATTTGCTGGGTACATAGTCTGTCTCGTCCTCTTCCAAATTGTTTATATTAAACAACTTCGCATGGCAAACTAAACCAAAGACTTTTTTACCATCAAGATTTTCTAGAGCTTTGGAGGCATATTCAGCTTTGCAAAAGGTTATGTAACTTTCATAAGAGATGGGACTTTTAACAATTCGTAATTTTATTCTATCTACCTTGCCAAACTGTTTCATGTAATTATGTAATATGTCAAAATCGACTTTATCACTTATGTTACTACAATGCACAACTCTTAGATTACCATTTACACCACCAGTATTTACACCCTGGTGTCCCGGTGTTAGGTCAAGGTGAGAGCCTAAAGCAGAATCCTTAATCAGACGAGAGTCATCAACAGAGGGGGTTAAATAAAAATCCATCAGACTATGGTGTGAACATTCATCCAGGTTGGCCCCATACCCACCATGGAGCCACAATTAGAGGGTGATATAGCACCCTAGGAGTCCTACCCAGATATACACCCCACACCCAGTGCCTTGAGGGTCGTCAGTCCATTGAGATCAGACCCAGCACTGAGTGCAGAGTTTAACATAAAAGTTTCCCCTCGCTCGGACATGTCAGGTACTCCAGTTCTACGGGCGAGGAGGAATGCCGTCCAACCCCACCCTCCATCAAATCAGGACTGTCAAAACTTGGCCAAGTCCATTCCAAAAGTCGTCGACAAAAGCAGTTAAAATTTAGAGGTTGGACAGAAGGATTCAGGAAAGAAAGAGAAGAGAGAAGGATTTAAAGTTAGAGAGAAAGGGTTGTAGAATGTTCCGTCAGGACCCAGGGCACCTATGGGAATGCAATAACATTCCCACAGAGTCCCTTATCCCCTCACCACTGGGAGGAGTCCTACTCGAGGGGAGAGGGATTCTTAGAATCATTAATAAGGCAGTAAACTAAGTTAGATGAATGATAACTGAGAAACAGCGCTAAAAATAAAAGCAACAGCAGATAGGAGTACAGCTATGGATAGAAATTTAAGTAATGGAGCTTTGTGAGTCATACCCTACCTGCAAATTATCTTCACAAAACTCTGATGAAACCATCATCATTTTTGAAAGAGTGAGAGTCGCAGCAGCTCGAAGATCAGGGTTGCTATACCTCCCAGGATTGGAACATATGGCCAAAATAGTTGGCCTGAAATAAAAAAAAATGTGTTTCAGTATTAAAGGAAATAGATTCAACTCTGAACAAATTCAAACACTTTCAGTGAATTTATACAAATGATTATAGCTTTGATTTTATTAAATTATCAGAGATCAAAATACACATTAAAAGAAATAGTCACCTTATGAGGTCTAAGAGGTTCTCCCCCTTGATGATTTCAGAATCGCAGATTGACCGAATGTACTCAGCTTCCAAGTCATCAGCTACAGCTCCAGTCAGCTCCATTTCATCGTCAATGTCAGGCTCCTGAAATTAAAAAATGTAAACACACCAATAAGAAAAATGTTGGCAAATTTCACTCTTCTCTTGTATAACAAAAGAAAGGATCTGAATTTTTTTATAATAAGACTTCAAGCTTTTTCATTTAACATTCAAACTAGTATGACCTTTGGTGTTTAGTTTACAATTTTGGGGATTTGCTAATGTCTGTATAAAAGGGCAATACTGCCAGTTCTTTTGCAAATAAACTGTTATAGCTTTCCCCCTTAGTTTGTATGATAATCCATAAAATATAATCATAAAGAGATTTCAATAGTAATTTTGTTCTTATAAAAGTTAAGCTTTGACTAAATTACGATTAAGTACTTTACATACAGATTTGTACTGTCATCAAATAGGTAATAATTTAAGGGTTTGAACTTTACGTATTAAGATGTTTCACTGACCTTAACACTTTCTTTAGCAATTTACTTCATAGAGTAAACATCTCAGCTAAACTTGGGCTGGAGTGAAATGTGAGGGTGTACTGGAAATGTCCAGTTAGTATTTTTTTTTTATCTCAAAGAAGGTTGTAGTTAAAATCATTGTGCAAGAGAAACCTGGCTTTTGTTCATGAATTTGCCAAAGAGTTCTGTGTCATTCTTTCAAATTACAATACAACAAAGATGTAATGAAGACACTTCCGAATACCATGGTCTTCTGTAAAATCCGATGGTGGACAGTCCAAGAAATAAAGCTATACAGTTTCTTAAACAGAACAGGAATTTCAACAGTAATTAGAAAAAACCTATCTATGATTTAAGAGAAAGAGGTAAAGAATACCTACAGATTTACTAATGGATGCTTCACTTGCAGATGTAATAAGAGACTTTCTGTGATTTTTGTTCTTTTTCTTGGACTTCTTCTCATTTTCCATTTCTTCCTTCAAGAAATTTCTACGCTTGAGTTCTGAGAAAATGTATGTGTCAAGATGCACCAACTGACACAGTGCTACATGTCCAACAACAACAATAAACCGAGTTAAAATGCCAACTGGCACCTGAAGTAGTCCCTGAAAATAAGAAATAATTTCACATCAATCAGCTGAAACCCTCTCTTCTTTTTACAAAAAAGATTTAAATTCCCCATCATTATCACTTCTTCACAACATCTATATCTACTCTACATCAGAGTAAATACCACATAACACTTCATTATGTCAAAGTTTAATAAGTGCACTCAATTATCAAATATAAAAAATACAATGTTAATCGTTCATTTATTTTTAATTTTACTACACATATTCATTTACTTTTTTTTCATCCCAAGACATGTACCAAGAAATTTTAAAGGAAGTATGAAACATCATTCAAAAGTTAATTTAAACAGTACATAAAATAAAGGAATGCCTCATTTTTTTCAACTTCAGCAGACCAACTAAATACCTGTGATGCAGAATCTTCTGGATTTGATTCTTCAGCCTCTACAGTTTGTTCCTGCATAATTGTTGCCATATTCTGAATAATCTCACCACTTATAATATCTGGATGTTCTGCCAACTGGTTCAATAAGAACAAACATCCAAATTAGAAGCACCTCAGTACTAATTAGAAATATATTAACATCCAAATATAATCATAATAAAACTGGAAGGTTAATGAAGAAGAAAAAAGGGGAGTTGAAGAGAAATGCCATGACAAAAGAAATGATCCTGTGGTGTCATATAAGATATGAGTAAATGAAAGGTGGGAATTTTACAAACTTAGGTGTAAATATGAGAAATGCTTAAGGAAGGAAAGTACCTGCCCTCTAAGTCAGCAAATGCAGGTTAATAAGTAAATTACTCTTACAATATATTATGCAAATGGACATAATGCCTGAAGTGAATGCAGGACTGTGTTAATGGGGTAACTTGAAGAACTGTTGAATGTGAAGGCCAGAAATGATGCAGAGCTGAATATACAAGAGTGGACAGGCTTTGCATGAACTGGTCAGCAACACAGTTACACTATAATCACCATACGAGAGCATGTCACCTTACTTTCAGTTGTCTAACAGCTGATTCATAAGTACTTAATTTATATAGCCAATTTCTATTATGAACACACACTATTCTTTTATTATCAATCCTTCCATTATCTGCCAAACATCCCCCTGTTAAGTCTTACACACATCAATCACCTTTCCCTTGCAGAAAGAGAATAGATCAGTTAGTAAGAAAGAAAAACTTAATAACTAAATAGTACAGATAAAAATGTAAGTATAATACAAGAATTGTTTTATGGTAGTACGTATTGCACTGCACCTTCCCTTGAGCTTTTAAGGTTCCACAGGGTGAGAAATAACGAACCTCTGGAACTCAGAAGTTCAATAGCAAGGCACATTTACTGCATATTGATGCTGCTGTTCAACAAATCTGGTCACTCTTGGCACAAAAAGAGGAACAGGGATCAATTGTGAATGCAAAAATTCTCTGTTATATTACAACTTATGAAAAATTCACAAACAAAAGACTATCTGTCATTGGTTGAAGTCATTACTACTAATATTAGGAAACAGAAACCTGCCACCATACACCACTCTATTGAAAAGAGATAAATCTCTAGCCGAAGCAGACATACACACCAGAGAACAGTATTCTAGTAAAAGACGGCATTTGCTGACACTTTTTTTTAGAAGTTTCTCAAAAGTAAAATGCGAGTCCAAAGTTGCACCAAATATAGTTAAAGCTTCACACTCAATCAGCAGAGTCCCATCCACCTGAAGGGGAGAATGGGTTGGAAAATCTGTACAAGATCTACTAATCAATAGTCTTAGTTTTACCAGAGTTCAGCCTCATACCCCACCAACTACACCATTCACTAGCCTGCTCCATGTCATAATTGAGACTAAGGGTAGTTTCACTCCTAAGTGGAGACTTTATTATACCCACAAGTTCTGCATCATCAGCATACTGAACAATCTTGTTTCCCGGCTAACAACTATATCACTTGTACACTAAAAATAAACAGTGGACCAAGTACACTATCCTGTGGAACTCCAGACAAAATAAGTTGTGGTTTGCTAAAGATCCCATCAACAGCAACTTGCTGGTCCCTCAGAGGTCTGGATAAACTAATCCTTTATAATAATAACAACCTACCTGTAAGGAAATCTTGAAGTAAACCTAAAACACATCCACCCACTCAAAGATTCTGAAGTTTCTAAATAAGTGTCTTCTGATTTACTGAATTGAGAGCAGCACTAAAAACCTATTTGAACTGCTCCACACTCAAAATCTTATCAAGAGCCTCTTGTAAATGGTATGTCAATCTTAAAGAGCATCGCAAGTACTAACTGCTTCCTGTATGCATACTGACTATCAGTTAATACCTAATCCTTTAGATTCTACAAACTTGTACAGTGGCTTAAAAGTAAGTTTTTCTGATGCTTTATACAGCATAGTGAGAATAGAAATTTGCCTGTAGTAGTTACTGCAGTCTGCCGATATACTGCTCTGAAACAGGCAATGTATACTAAGCTTGCTCTCATCCGCAAAGACACTGTACCAACAAAAACCTACAGAATCTACTGATCTTGGGAGACAATACACAAGAATCCTTATTCAAAAAACAAAGGGAAGAAAGCATCAGGATATTCTCCACCATATCTATCCAGATTATCAAGAATTTTCCTAACATCCCTGGAGCAAATTGCAAATTTTGTAAGAATCGGTTCAGTATAACAGTATCAAGGAGAGAGACACCCCAAGCTAACCGCTTAGCTTCAAATGCTCAATGAAGCAATACAGCCTGTTCATTAGGGCCTGTAACCAATCTACCATCATCTGTTAATGGTGGTGGAATGGAAGACAAGCCTAACCCAAAGACAGAAGATGCCAATTTGGTCCACCTCAGATGAGGCTGAAGATTCCTTCAAGATGACATGAGTAAAGAAAGACAATTTCAGGTTCAAAGAATTTTTCATAATGCAATAAATTAAGTGTAATCTGTCGAGAACTGTACTCACAGAATATATAGTTGAAATAGCTTGAGTGGCCATTGGACAATACTGCCGGTCTTCTAGGCGGGTAAGGCCAGCAACAAGAATCTTTGCTAGACGTATAAAGATTTCATGATCTTGTTCCAATCTTGAAAAACAAATTAAAAATGAGTTAAACCAATATATTTATTGCAAGAAATTAATAATATAAATTTTCATAATAAATTTTATTATTTAGATACTTACCTACTGTTAAATATGGCTATATCTCCCCGCCGATTAGGCGAGTCGGCATTCAAAAAAAAAAAAAAAAAAAAAAAAAAAAAAAAAAAAAAACAAAAAAAAAAAAAAAAAAAAAAAAAAAAAAAAAAAAAAAAAAAAAAAATCCAACGGCTGCCCGGATGACTGTCTAGTTTACCTGTTCTCCACCAGGTGTGTTTTGAATGTTTTAGCTCTTGTCAGAATTCTCCTTGACAGCCCACTAAGTTGTGGGGAGGCTGGGTGGGTCTACTTTAACAGTAGGTAAGTATCCAAATACAGTGGTACCTCGAGATACGAAATTAATCCGTTCCGAGGCGGCCTTCGTATCATGAGTTTTTCGTATCTTGAACCGCATTTTACATGTAAAATGCCTAATCCGTTCCAAGCCCTACAAAAACACCCCAGTAAATTATATTTCCAGGCCTACAACACATGTTCTAGGGTTACGACGCCCATCCGACGGAAGAAATATGACTCCAAAAAGGCAAAATACTGTACATACTTGAGTAATATTCAACTGTATGTAATGTTCAACCCCATTTTTACTGAATATATTAGGACTTTAGCATATGTCCCTTAGCAATAAGCCTAGCCTATGTTAGCGGTTGCTACTGTAGCCTAGTCTATGATTCTGACATCTAAACCTAGGAAGCTAAAAGCTTAGAATATGCCAATAAAATGTATAAATAATCAGTATGTACTCATTTCAAATAATTATTAATTAATCATTAACTATAATATACAAACAAACAAACAAAAAATACCTTCCAATCGTTTGTTTACATTCAGCTCTTACGAGTACCGAACGAACGCCATGCAATCACTTTTCCTAGGACACAGTAAGCCATAAATTTTTATTAGTTTCTCTCTTCAACTAATGAAACTACCAAACAGTATAATAACCATTCATTTCCACTCTTTATTTTATTTTTACCTAATAGAGATACCGAGTTACTGACAGCTATAATGAAACATATACGTAACGTAATATTAAAACAGAAGAAGAATTCTAAAAAATATGTACGTATTTGTTGGCTTCGATGATAGCAGTCTGATTTATTTTATATTCTATGATATCTAATTCACAATTTTCTCTATTAAATGTATTGCATGTACTTATTTCAAATAATTATTAAGTAACCATTAACTATAATATCTTGAAACGTCCTCTTCAAAGGTCGCGAATCCGAACGAGATTCCCACCCCTGCGCGGGGAGGACGCGTCGGAAGACGAGAAACAATCCTTTAGGACACGTGCTCCGAGCACGCTCCTTAGCAGCCTGGGAAGCGTCAACAGGTACTGCTGAAGGGACGTCGCAGATCGGTGGGGGATCCCCGTAACCCTCCTTCGGCCTTCGACATGCCCTCTCCCTGAGTCCTGGGAGTCCGGGCAGAGGTCCCAGCCTAGAGGCGCTATAGGGCCGATCTGACGCCCCCCTCCACTTCACTAGGGGCACTATCACTACACTTAGCACTTTCCCTGTTTTCAAGGGCTAGAAACCTTAGATTCCAGAGTTTTTCAAAGAATCTAAAATAAGCGAAAGGGCATTACCCTCCGCAGACACCACTTGAGGGCCCGAAGGCAAACACTACGGGGTTAGGAGTCACAAAATCTAAAGAAGGGTTAGAATGGGGTTATGTTACATTATTACCCTGGTCTTACTACCCCGATTTACTCCTGGAGGAAGACCTCCTGATCCTATCACGCTCTAATTTATTTACATAGGATTCATAAGTCTTCCATTGAGCATCATTCAAACTTTCACACTCCGTGCAGCGAAAATCATACCTACACACTTGCCCCCTACCTTTACACACTGTGTGAGGATCCAACCAAAGCTTTTGGTAACCTCACCTTGCATTCGTCTTTCATACACACTCTGGCACTAACCGAACTAGAACCTGACATATTTAAGGAAAAACCAAGCCAAAATCAAAACAATCCAAAGTCACGTATGCCAAGCTATCGATCCAATAACAAATAACCAAAAAGTCAAGAGGATACTCAAGCAAAGAAAGTTTTCCAAAATCCTGAGGCGGAGGTGCTGTAAACAGATGTTTACAACACCAGCGACAGAAGAAATCTGATAGAAAATGGGAATGGTTCCTGATAACTCGCCTCCCAGCGGCGGGAATGGGTACTAACCACCCTATTCCCACTACGTGTGTCGTAAGTTTTTAGAAATTCTGTTGGACTTCAGAGAATACAGCTATATATATATCTGACAGGTAAGTTTCATGAACAAACTGAATTGTACTTCTACTGTGACACATCAATCCTATTCTGGAGCAACAAATTGACTTAACACTAAATGAAGTTGCAACTGCTGCTCACATCATGAATGTTTAACTTCAATAAGGTAGAAGAAATGGAGCTAGTTTGCATGCACTAGCCTATCCATATGTCACAGAGGACCTTGTGTTCCTTGACAAAGTTTCTAAAAATCAGAAAACAAAAGGCTAACTTTGCCTCTTCCAGGCTTAACCTTCACAAATACATTCTAGGTTTTCTAAAACCACAAAACAAAAAGTTAACTTTGCCTTCAAGCTTAACCATTGGCAAAGACAGCTAGGTTTTCTAAAACCACAAAACAAAAGGTTGACTTTTGCCTCTTCCAGACTAACCTTTGACCTCATCTGTTTTTCTTAAAACCATAAAACCAAAGGTTAACTTTGCCTCTTCCAGCATTTACCTTTGACAAAGATGTTCAAGGTCTCTAAAAGGATGATAAAAATGTTCTAGGTTTAACCTTTAAATTTAAATACCCAACAGGATAGAGAAGTTTCCTCTTTTTTCCCCCCCAAGGGGTTAGATTGGAATTCTTACAGGGAACTGTAAAGCATAGCTTAACATCACCCTCAGCTTTAAGGCAGAAAGCTAAAATAGCATTCCCTTACACCAGCTTAAAGAAGGGTGCTGACAGCAAATTTACTTATTAACCACTGCTAAATAAAAGGTTTTACAGTAGAGTCAGATAAATTTTAGACCCGCATTTAAACTCCAGAGAGAGACTGATATAGAGATGAAAGGGCTTAAATCTCAACACCTTACAGTGCTGGTCCTCAGCAAGATCTAAAAGTACTTGATGCAATACCGAGGAAAGTACGTATGGAACGATAACTTTGGAAGTAAACAGTGAAAAGTCTTATCTCCTCTAAACAGAAAACATTGACGTCTACAAGGTTCCAAGTGCTGAAAATTTCCAGAATGGTACCCTCAGCAATACACACAGACCACTGCTTCTGACCCCAGGCCATGGCAGTTTTAAATTAAGGACAGATCCTATGATAACTTGAAAATCTTATTATTGGGAGGGGACATTCTAACATCTCCCAAGCAGTTAAGGAGATGCCTACATTAATTGGACTGTATGGAATTGTGTAGTAGAGTTAATTTCTTCTCAACGGAAGAATGAGACATCTACCAAGAGCATTGGAAATTCTGAAAAGTTTTGCCCTGAGGCTACAAGGGCTCTACAGGAGACTAAGCAATTCTTGAACATGAAATTGCTCAATAGAATTCACAGTAGATACAAGGGGCAGGCCTATGAGTCTGAATTAGGCAAAATTTAAGGAAACATCCACTGCTCAAGCCTGAGGCCAACTAAGTAGTAGTAATCATTTGGATGTCCCTGTTCATCTACATGCTAGGAAGCTAAATGAGTGTTCCTTAAATCCACACCAAGTGCCAAACTTACGGATGTCAGAGCCCTTGTAGGCAGTTGTTCTTCCTGAATCCCCAATTGCTAAAGCACTGTCCTTCCCCAGAATGGATGATCAAACCAATATGTTGTTTCATTTCACTCAAAGCAGCAAACTTTCCACAAAGACTTTCTTTCTGACCAGGAATAAACTTGCTAAGCATCCTGATGTCTTTCCACTGCCCTGATATCTAAAATGTTTTACCAGCATTAGTTAGACCATTCTATGTTGCATGAAAGTGTAATGACACTAGTTAAACTCTGTGTTGCATGACAGAGGGAAAAGACCAAAACTTGGACTTAGGTTTAAGAACCAAATGGACGATTCCTGGTTAGTGTCCCTCCTACAGTCCTGGAGCCAATGTTGGTTCTGGATTACTTACAAATTTAATGAAAGTTATTTGTAAGTCGTAATTCTTACGCTGAAACTGTACATTAATTGAGCATGATTATCTGAAAATAACCCATAAGGCTATGTTTCCTAATGAGGAAAAGCCCTTACCATATAGGAAGTTTCTTTCAGGTCTAAAATCTTCGAGCAGCACATGCCTATCCATCTTGACCGACAAGCATGCATAATTAAATATCATCCCCACATCACTAGATAAGAATGGGGATATAAAAAATTAACAATATAATGCATAGAAATTGGGCCAGAAGAAGCAACAGGTCCTTGGCCTTTGGAATACTGTTGACAGAGTGGGCTAACTTGAATCACTGATTCAGTAGAAGTGTCTTGCTCCTAAAGTCGACACCATCTACCAATGGCAACAAATCCCTGACATAACTTATAGAGGGCTGCACACTAACCCAAACAAAGTGCACAGAACAGCAATACCTTCTAGTAAAAACCTCTTGAAGGAACTTGCATGACTGTGGATGTATGGTAAGTGGAATACATTCTGCATGTTTACCACAAGTCTGATCATTCTTTGGAAAGGCACTAAAACCATGCTAGAAAACCAGCAAATATATGGGCAGACACTTACTGTTATTCAGTCTCCAAATCTCCAACTAAAAGAGACTGAGAGATCTGCTGAAGACAAGGGATGCTATAAGAGGGAGATTAAACCAGTGGAGGAACACCAAAAATCATCACAACTGCCCTTTACCGTTTCCACCATATAACATACTGGTCCAAAGTCTCTCCATGCATGTTGGGAGGTTGCAACTGTCCATATCCCAAAACCTTTATCTGCGCTTATCCCCGAAGGTATAAAATAATACTACCAATAGATAATCCCGAGCTGCATAATCAGACAGGAAGCGAAAGTGTTCTCACTTCTTCCAAATAGAGTGAGTATAAGCATGAGGACATTACCCTGCAGCATCAGAAATGAGTTACTTGTTTCCTCGCTCAAAACTCCCGCTGGCTTGGCGTCTTCACCTCTCTTAAGAAGTCGCAGAGACGAGACAACGTAGATAAAAGGTAATAACTCAAGTTAGACTGAAAATCCATCAGCATGTCTGTCAGTCTCAAGTTCATTTCCCCACAGGAAAGAGAAAGAAAGTGAACCTCCTATTAAAGATGGTTAAAGGACCAGTAAGCATTGTACAGCAAAAGGCGGCCTTCGGCTCTCCAGGACTTTAAAAGACAAGACGACAAGCCAAGGCAGACACAAAGGGAGATTGTGTCCGAGGACAAGAAAAGTTACGAAATGCTCTCAAATTGGAGAAAGCGTTGGTTCTCTTCACCAATATTTAGAGTGCGCCAAAATACGCTAAGACAATTGAGATATATTTCTCTATGTGGCCTCTATCCTCAACAAAATGAGAATACAAGAAGGCGTAGTGTCGCAGCAAACGCCGACCGGCCCAAATGAGTTCCTCCAACTCCATTCAAACTCTTCTTCCGCCAGCGGGCGACGGAAGGAGACAGCTGTCGACAGGAGGTAAACAAAGAGCTGAAAGGATGGCTCTTTCTCCGCAACCCTTGGTGACAAAAAGCGACACTTGTCGATAAGAGGTGACAGCAGCCGAGTGCTGTATCGAATCCACCACGACTCAATGCGAGCAAGACAGTTTAAGCGACTCAGGAATCTGCCAAGTCTGCACTCGGCAAGAGTCAATTGCGTTCACACGAGTCAACAATGCCCACACTCCACAGCAGGGTTCCCAGATGTATCAGACCAAATTATCGTACCAAATCTCTTCAAATTATCGTATTTTGATTAATAATTGTTTATCGTACAGAAGGTCAAATTATTGTACTTGTACGATAATTATCATACATCTGGGAACCCTGGTCCGCAGTCCACATGATTCAACAGAGGGAGAGAGAGAACGAGGCGCCAAAAAGGTGGGAGGCGGTGGGAGAGAAGTTACAACAACACTCCCGCCTCGTCCGAAAGCGATCGTACATACTTTAGATACTACAGACAGTGTAGACTTGAAAGAGAAACATTAATTGAGGCAGTAGTAAGAGGTTTGCCGATAGCCGAAGAGGAAGCACGCAAAGAACAAACACAAGCATTTCGAAGAAAAGGGAATATGCTAGCATACAAGAATTTAGAATAACCAAAACAAGAGAGATAAACAGTCGACCAAGTCGACATATCTAAACGTGTAAAAAACTCGCTTTACACAGATACATTATCATCTCAATAAAATATCTACACCTATATCATATATTATCAAGCCTATGCATGCTAACACCTCAAACTAGGTGTTGAAGATGACAGATTGCGCCTACGGAGCAAGCATTAACGCTTACCGAAACGGTCCTTATCTGAACGCTTTAACGGTCCTTTGGCGAATGCTTTAAACGAGATTCAGACCATGAAAAGGGCGAAGTAGGTATTGGAGGGCACAGAATCCCATCGTCCCGAGAACCGACCCGGTTCCCTGGCAGCGGACGTTTCTAACTGTCGCAGGGCAGTCCTAGGCTCGGGCTACGTACAGACGAGGGCGCCAACACCTTATTTCTAACAGGGAACACGAAAATGAGCGCACACTGGAGGGATTCGGAACTTCCCGTCACGAACTAAGTTCAAATTTTATTAAAACTATAAATAGATTAATGTTCTAACTTCTCGTTACGCTTTTCCTGAACCGAATGGGGAGTAGAAGGCGGAGCTACAATGGAAGTCAATACTAGCCTACTAAAATGCCTAGTCTGTGTAGGGATAGCCTGACAGGTTTAAGCCTTGATCTAACTAATTGCTTTCGCAATCTATTAGTTCCAGTCTTTCCTATATCTCACATACTCAGGCATAAATTCTCAGAACAATTCCCTACATTCTTCACATCTAGTAGTTCCAAAATCACACCCCGTACCCCTGCCAGTACAAAGGAATGTTGATCAACTTCCAATTTCACCATCCTGGTTACACCAAAACATTCCTACATAGCCTGAAAAACATTCCTACATAGCCTGATGTTATTGGTTTTACTTCCGGTGGAAGATATCCTAGGAAAATGAAATTACAATACCGTAAACAGGTGTAAAACAGCAAAACTTCACAGAGTACCAACAATTGCCTAGCCGCAATGGCAGCAAGGAGAATTCTGACAAGAGCTAAAACATTCGAAACACACCTGGTGGAGAACTGGTTAACTAGACAGTCATCCGGGCAGCCATTCGATTTTTTTTTTGTTTGAATGCCGACTTGCCTAATCGGCGGGGAGATATAGCTAAATTTAACAGTAGGTAAGATTCATCTCAAATAAATATCCTTTATTGCATAAATGCCAAAATAAAATTATTTTAAATACTAAGACTGAAAGCACATAAAACATTTAATACAAGGCCTTAGTAAATAGAGTGCTCTGCAATAGTCCCTGGAATTTAGAAGGTGAAACTTTCTAGCTATAGATATATTTTTAAAACACCTTTAACTAAACTGCAAATTTTTTATATTTCCATAGAGATATAGCTACAGATATTTTTTGCAAACACCCTTTACTAAACTGCAAATTTTTAATATTTCCATAGATATAGCATCCATAATTTTGATGGCTTTTACAAGAAATTATTTTCTGCATTAAGTAATGCTGTAACAGCTACTTTTCAGTAAGAAACAAATACATTACTTGTAAAATTACACGATCATCAAATATGTACCTGAATATTTTTAGCACTCTTCTACATGTTTCCCTAATTCATATTAAAAGACACAGTTTGATTAACATTCTGAGAATGAACTCACCTAAAAGGAGCATTTGGTGAATCAGTCTTTGGCTTGCTCACAGCCAATTTCAGTAAAGCTGAACAGGTTTCCTTTACAAGCGCAAAATCCTTCTCACCTCTCTCTCCTAAACCAGACTTCACAAGGACACTGATGTTACTTGAGATGATACTCACTTCGGAACTGGAAAAAGAAAAGCAATATTTCTTAAAAAAAAAAAAAAAAAAAAAAAAAAAAAAAAAGATGCTTTTTACATAAAATTTTAAAATATATTTTGAAGGTATAACAAACACTGAAAAGAATACTTATGCCTATTTTAATTATATTTTCTGATTTCTCTGCATAACTTCAAAGAGCAGTAATTATTAACATTGTCCATCAGAATATGACTTAACTTGTGAAATTAATACTTTTCCTCCTATAGGAAAAATTAATCCCACAGCAAAAAAGCTTGAACACTGGCAAACAGCAGTGCTTCACAATTTCAGTTAAAACCAGCTTCCACAATTTCTAATGCCTAGTATCCTGATTTTCAACTCCAGTCAAAAGTTTATATGGAAGTTTTCTGTATCATTTCAACTCCAGTCAAAAGTTTATATGGAAGTTTTCTGTATCATTAAGTTTAATTTTTGGCTACAAAAGAAAAAAATGCTTCACAAAAAGTTACATTCAAATTTTTTATCCACTATTGAATGTAAATTACGTTCTATAGCACCATGAAAAAAATCCATGAAAATTTTTAAAAATCTACAATTCACCTTTCAAAAGAAGAAAGCATAAAAGGAAAAAATTTATCAAATTACATGACAAATGCATGGTATTCATGGCCATGAAAATAATTTAACCATTTCATATACATAACATACTTTGCACACATTGCCAGAAGAACTAAAGCTGCACGTGCTTCGTCATCTGTGGTATCGGGCAAGGTTTTGGTGAACTTTTCCCACATCAGAGTAACACAGTGCTTGTTGATATCACCTGAAATTAAAATAAAAAACCAAAGTAAACTGGCAGATTTACTGAGGGACTTATTATATTAATAGGTTGTTTGATCTATTAACCACCTAAATTAAAGTGGACAATTTCTAACCACATTCTGACGTTCACATTCAATAGGTTCATTTTTCATTAAGTTTCTAAATTAAATGCATAGAAAGGAAAGCTATCTTACACAGCTGGTTTAGCAAGCTAAGAGTACCTTCTTTTCTAACTCCAGTGTCAAATTAGCCATGGCCCTAAGACTGTTAAAATACAGATATCAACAAGTTTCGGTCTCTCATGTATCTATGACGCCATTCGTAAGCTTCATTCATAAACAGGAGAGGCATACCTATGAGTTTACAAAAATTATTGCATAGACATTGCTGATTTATTTACAAAAAATTTAAATATCAATTTATGAAATCATAAACCTACAGGGTTTAAAGGCTAATGATATATGTAAACATGTTTAGTAAGGCATAAATAGCCAGGGAAATCTTGAAATGGATGGGTAAGTGATTTCTTCAAAAGGATCAAGCATACCTTCCATTTACACCAATTATATTTTTTTAAATGTGAAAGACCTTATAGCCACACTAGGTAAACTTGAATGTTATAGATTACCCTTACTGAGACTACTGTATATTCAGTTTACTGAACAAGATTCTTGAAGAGATGTGATTTGATGGTTTATGAAAATCTGGCTGCTAAAAAGACAAACACAGAGTGCTTAAGAGAATGAAGAGGGAGTTGGATTGGTTGGACAGTGACATGGAAGAAAGGAAGTGGGAATGATGGTAAAGTAAAAGGTTGAAGAGCGGGTGCAGCTATGGGCAGAGTTATGCTGCAAACCATCTCTAGGAATGCCTTTTTTTTCAAATTTACTTTACTTTTTTATCAATTCCCTTTACGTATCTTTCAAGGTACTACTAATTATTTTCAATAAAAGCCAACTGTACTAAGATATATGGGTAACAAAGATTTGCCATTTATGATTTAAATTACAAACAATATTTATTACAACAATATCCCTGCACCACACTTCAAGTGCCAGTACAAGATAAAATACATGTGTAAAAAGGACTCTACCTGAATTGACAAATTGAGAGACGATTTCATCTAACGATGTCCTTTCCCCTAGAGTTGAGCCAGTAATCAGGGCTGATAGATTCCGTACAATGTGTTGGGCCCTGGCTCTGATAATTAGACAGGTAAGACATTTTTTAACTTTTAAAGGTATTTATTGATATTAATGAACAATTACATTCTGACAAATATAAGAGAAAAACCATTCTTACGTAGTTTTCAGAGTACAGGCAGTCCCTGCATACCGGCAGTGTCAATTAACTGCGTTTCAGCTTTACAGCGCTTGGCTAACAACGTCTTTCACTAAATTTTTTATGCCGGAAAGCGATTTTCGGCGCTGGTAAGCAGATTATCACCGTCTTTAAGCAATTTATCAGTGACAGTAAGAGGTTTGTCAGCACCAGTAAGCAGTTTATCAGCACCAATAACCAGTTAACAGCACAGTTAAGTAGTTTATCGGCACTTCTGGCATCATAAATGCCATTTATTACGATAATTATTGTGGTGTTCCAGTTAACAATGATTTTCAGTTATCGGTGCTCAGCCAGGAATAGAACCCCCACCGTTAACCAGGGACTGTCTGTACTACATTAATATAACAGTATGTAGTTCTATATAACAATGAACAAATCTTTGTTTGAAAAGGAATTCAAGTAGTATGTAAAACAGTTTTCCTCAATTGAGGTGTTCACAACACTAAGGGTCTCCAGGGGCTGATTAAAAAGACAAAATCGTGGGGAAAACACATTTGAATATTGGCAATTTTCAAACAAGCATATCACCACCCTTTGTTAGATAATAGGATTTTCTACCACTTTGGAGTCTACATATGTAAGTATGCTTTTTCATGGGAAAAGTAGGATATTTCTAAAGACTTTGGAGAAGAAAAAAAAATATTGTGAACGCCTCAATTATATTTAAAAAGAACACTCAAAAGACGTGACCTGGCAGATGGCTCACCTATCACTCGAGATATCTGAATTGATATAGAGACGCTGGTAAGCCTCCACCACTGCATCCTTGATCGCCTGTTCTTTGCTCCATACCAAGACCAGCATCTTCAGGACGCCTGCTTTTGCATTAAGCAGTCCAAATTCAAATGCTGTGAAAAATTATGACTATTCAATTCATTTCATAATCAAGATAAGAGAGTGAAGTACATCAAACTTATTACTGATGTAATGTTATTACATGGAGATAAAATTACAGTAAAAATAAATGGTCTAAAAGTTAAGGAATAAAGTTTCTCCTCTAGCTGGTGTTTATATCTCTTTCCACTAATACTATGAAAAGCTACATAACTGACTTCCACAGATTTTACTTTGACTGACAAAAAAAATTAATATTGTAAAAAGAATTTCATTTTGTAAACATTCATCACTAAAAAAGTTATAGTAATTATTTTCAAAAGGAGAAATTCTTTTTTTTTCTCCAGTGTTAACTGTTATGCTTGTCAAAATAAAGTTAAATCCATGCTATGCAGCTATTTCTAGATCATGAAAGAAATAAAGCTCTCAAAAATGCCCAACAAAATATATGAAAATTATCATTCAATCCCTTCACTAATTAAGAATAAAAATTAAAAAATTCTACTGTAACCTGGCAAGAGCAAGTTCCCTAACTGACACAAAGCTTACCTGTGACAAAGAATGAGATAGCTTCCATAACATCAGATACTTGCTTGCTACCAAGCAGCTGACACACTACAGGAATACCTTCATTGATCAATTTAGCAAATCCAACAGAATCCTGAAAAAAACAAATACAAATACATAGAACAATTACCTTACAAAGCAGTCTGGAAAAACTATACATGTAACAGATATAAGCCTTTAATCTTTACTCATTCCTAAATGCCTGGTTGCAGGCCAAATAAAACTGAGTGCTGATTAACATAAAATGACTGTTAACAATATGTGAAGCCTCCCTTTATAGGGAGTCTTCCATCTCTGCTGTAAATAACCATTCTTCAGAGCAAAGGAGCAGACAGTTCAATTCCAGTAAAAATAAACAGAGTACCAAAATTATTAGTGTGTTAAATGCATCTATAAGACTTACAACTGCAATATGAAAGGCATTAACTCCTCAGCTGTTCAGCCACTTAGAATTAATTAAGAGACATGAAAAATCTCTGGCCCCACCTTTAGGTCTATAAAAACATTTTAAGTCCTATACATAGAGTGGATTAGAAAAAGGATTTCTAGCTGGATTGTAAAATGAATAAAAAGGATGACACAGTTATCTGGGTGTACTCACCTCAAACCAGTCGTAAAAGGAGTACACAAATACATATCCACTTTGCAGAAAATTACATTAAAGCAAGCTTTTGACAAGCAAACATGGAAAATTCTCTCTCATTAAGAATGATTGAATTCCATGGATGACAAAACAATTTCTCACAATTCAGGCAAAAGAATTTGTTTTTCCAACTGGAGTACAATAATATAAAGATGTGGTTGCTTAAACATTTGCCACAGCATAAGCATTATCCTTAAAAGTTTTGTCCTAAAAATTTTTGACAGACATGAGAAAAAAATAATTTTACCTTTAAATAAGCCACCAATAGCTTCTGCTTTGTTACTTCTGGATTTTCCTTCTCTTCATCAGGATCTTTGTCCTCAGATTCCTCATCTTCCTTACCATCTTCTTTATTCTGAGAATTTCTCAACTCCATTGACTTTGATGAAACAAATATACGTTTCAATACAACAAGAATATGCATCTGGTAAGATGAAAAGCTGGTAGCATCAAAATCCGTCTTGGTTTGGAAAGCCTGTTCTGGATCATACCTGATAAAAAAATATAAATTATCATAATAAAATTGATTATTTGGATACTTACCTACTGTTAAATTTAGCTATATCTCCCCGCCGATTAGGCGAGTCGGCATTCAAACAAAAAAAATCGAATGACTGCCCAGATGACTGTCTAGATGACTGTCTAGTTTACCTGTTCTCCACCATGTGTGTTTCGAAAGTTTTAGCACTTGTCAGAATTCTCCTTGACAGCCCACTAAGTTGTGGGGAGGCTGGGTGGGTCTACTTTAACAGTAGATAAGTATCCAAATAATAAATTTTATTATGAAAATTTATATTATTTGAGATGAATCTTACCTACTGTTAAAATTAGCTGATTCCCACATTAAGAAGTGGATGGTGGGTAGTGTAGCTAGACAAAATTCCGCTCAGCCATTTGAGCTAAAGGTTTCTTATACGAAACTCAAAACATTCTCACTTGATCTGGAATCCTTGGTGGATTTTACTACCACCAGAAGTTGGATTCCATTCAGGGAGCAAGGCTCTCATACGTATGCAGCAAAGAGTAGCCTTGCGGAGAAAACCGCTTCGATTCAGCCAGCATGAAACGCCAAGAGGTATGAGGGACCCCTGTGCCTGGGTCCAAAAGCCCTATCAAACGACAGTCACTTAAAATGAATACCTTTACAATATAAAGGTACGCCCCTATACAAAATTTGTACCTTCACGCTCCTCAAAGTATTAAAATCCTGGGATTTAAACAAAAGAGCCTAAAGAATTGCTCTTTTTCAGTTCAAGATATGACTACCCACTACTAGTAGCGGATTAAGGGCTTTACTGTTTTCAAACACAATTCTGTATACTTAAGGTAGTGATCAGGCAAAAACTGAATTATACTTCTACTGTGACACATCAATCTTATTCTGGAGCGACAAATTGACTTAACACTAAATGAAGTTGCAACTGTTGCTCACATTATGAATGTTTAACTTCAATAAGGTAGAAGATATGGAGCTAGTTCTCATACACTAGCCTATCCATTATGTCACAGAGGACCTTGTGTTCCTTGACAGTTTCTAAAAATCATAACACAAAAGGTTAACTTTGCCTCTTCCAGGCTGAACCTTCACAAATACATTCTAGGTTTTCTAAAACAAAACCATAAAACAAAAGTTAACTTTGCCTTAAGTTTAACCATTGGCAAAGGCGTTATAAGTTTCTAAAAATCCCAACACAAAAGGTTAACTTTGCCGCTTCCAGGTTTAACCTTCACAAATACATTGTAGGTTTTCTAAAGCCACAAAACAAAAGGTTGATTTTTGCCTCTTCCAGGCTAACCTTTGACCATAACATCTGTTTTTCTTAAAACCATAAAACCAAAGTTTAATTTTGCCTCTTCCAGCATTTACCTTTGACAAAGATGTTCAAGGTCTCTAAAAGGATGATAAAAATGTTCTAGGTTTAACCTTTAAATTTAAATGCCCAACAGGATAGAGAAGTTTCCTCTTTTTCCCCCCCCAAGGGGTTAGATTGGAATTCTTACAGGGAACTGTAGAGCATAGCCTTAATATCACCCTCAGCTCTAAGGCAGAAAGCTAAAATAGCATTCCCTTACACCAGCTTAAAGAAGGATGCTGACAGCAAATTTACTTATTAAACACTGCTAAATAAAAGGTTTTACAGTAAATTCAGATAAAGTTTAGACCCACATCTAAACTCCAGAAAGAGGCTGATACAGAGATTAAGGGGCTTAAATCTCAACACCTTACAGTTCTGGTCCTCAGCAAGATCTAAAAGTACTTGATGCAATACCAAGGAAAGTACATATGGAACAATAACTTTGGAAGTAGACAGTGAAAAGTCTTATCTCCTCTAAACAGAAAACATTGACGTCTACAAGGTTCCAAGTGCTGAAAATTTCCAGAATGGTACCCTCAGCAACACACACAGACCACTGCTTCTGACCCCAGGCCATGGCAGTTTTAAATTAAGGACAGATCCTATGATAACTTGAAAACCTTATTATTGGGAGGGGACATTCTAACATCTCCAAGCAGTTAAGGAGATGCCTACGTCAATGTATGGAATTGTGTAGAAGAGTTAATTTCTTCTAAACGGAAGAATGAGACATCTACCAAGAGCATTGGAAATTCTGAAAAGTTTTGCCCTGAGGCTACAAGGGCTCTACAGGAGACTAAGCAATTCTTGAACATGAAATTGCTCAATAGAATTCACAGTAGATACAAGGGGCAGGCCTATGAGTCTGAATTAGGCAAAATTTAAGGAAACATCCACTGCTCAAGCCTGAGGGCCAACAAAGTAGTAGTAATCATTCGGCTGTCCCTGTTCATCTACATGCTAGGAAGCTAAATGAGTGTTCCTTAAATCCACCCACATGCCAAACTTATGAATGTCAGAGCCCTTGTAGGCAGTTGTTCTTCCTGAATCCCCAATTGCTAAAACACTGTCCTTCCACAGAATGGATGATCAAACCAATATGTTGTTTCATTTCACTCAAAGCAGCAAACTTTCCACAAAGACTTTCTTTCTAACCAGGAATAAACCTGCTAAGCATCCTGATGTCTTTCCACTGCCCTGACATCTAAAATGTTTTACCAGGTGTAGTTGACCATTCTATGTTGCATGAAAGGTTAATGACACTAGTTAAACTCTGTGTTGCATGAAAGAGGGAAAAGACCAAAACTTGGACTTAGGTTTTAGAACCAAATGGTAGATTCCTTGTTAAAGTGTCCCTCCTACAGTCCTGGAGCCAAAGTTGCTTCTGGATTACTTACAAATTTAATGAAAGTTATTTGTAAGTCGTAATTCTTACGCTGAAACCATACATTGAGCATGATTATCTGAAAATAACCCATAAGGCTATGTTTCCTGATGAGGAAAAGCCCTTACCATATAAGGAAGTTTCTTTCAGGTCTAAAATCTTCAAGCAGCACATGCCTATTCATCTTGACCGACAAGCATGCATAATTAAATATCATCCCCACATCACTAGATAAGAATGGGGATATAAAGAATTAACAATATAATGCATAGAAATTGGGCCAGAAGAAGCAACAGGTCCTTGGCCTTTGGAATACTGTTGACAGAGTGGGCTAACTTGAATCACTGATTCAGTAGAAGTGTCTTGCTCCTAAAGTCGACACCATCTACCAATGGGCAACAAGTCCCTGACATAATATTGAGGGCTGCACACTAACCCAAACAAAGTGCACAGAACAGCAATACCTTCTAGTAAAAACCCTTTGAAGGAACTTGCATGACTGTGGATGTATGGTAAGTGGAATGAATACATTCTGCATGTGTACCACAAGTCTGACCATTCTTTGGAAAGACACTAAAACCATGCTAAAAACCAACAAGTATATGGGCAGACACTTGCTGTTATTCAGTCTCCAAATGTCCAAGAATATCTCCAATTACTTATGGGTGTCTTCCTAAAGAATTACCCTTGGACCATCATTCCCTCTATATACAATCTCCTACTAAAAGAGACTTATGAGAGATCTCTGCTGAAGACAAGGGAAGCTATAAGAAGGAGAATAAACCAGTGGAGGACAATCACAAAGAATCACAACTGCCCTTCACCATCTCCACCATATAACATACTGGTCCCAAGTCTCTCCATGCATGTTAGGAGGCTGCAACTGTCCATATCTCAGAACCTGAATCTGCACTTACAGTATTCCCCAAAAGGTATAAAATAAGACTATCAATAGATAATCCCGAACTGCATAATCAGACAGGAAGCGAAAGTGTTTTCTCACTTCCAAACAAAGTGAGTATATGCATGAGGACATTACCCTGCAGCATCAGAAATGAGTTACTTGTTTTAGTTACTTGTTTCATCGTTAAACACTACCGCCGGGTTGGCATCTCCACCTCTCTAAGAAGTCGCAGAGACGAGACAACGTAAATAGAAGATAATAACTCAACTTGACTGAAAATCCATCAGCATGTCTGTCTGTCTTGAGTTCATTTCCCCACAGGAAAGAGAAAGAAAGCGAACCTCCTATTAAAGACGGTTAAAGGACCAATAAGCATTGTACAGCAAAAGGCGGCCTTCGGCTCTCCGGGACTATAAAAGACAAGACGACAAGCCAAGGCAGACACAAAGGGAGATTGTGTCCGAGGACAAGAAAAGTTACGAAATGCTCTCAAATTGGAGAAAGCGTTGGTTCTCTTCTCCAATATTTAGAGTGTGCCAAAATACGCTCGCCAAAATACCTAAGACAATCAAGAAATATTCTCTATGTGGCCTCTATCCTTTTACAAAATGAGAATACAGGAAGGCGTAATGTGGCAACAAACGCCAACCGGCCCAAAACGAGTTCCTCCAATTCCATTCACTCTTTTCTTCCTTCAGCGGGCGACGGAAGGACACAGCTGCCGACAGGAGGTAAACAAAGAACTTAAAGGATTGCTCTTTCTCCACAACCCTTGGCGACAAAAAGCGACACTTATCAATGAGAGGTGACAGTAGCTAAGTGCTGTAATGAATCCACCACGACTCAATGAGAGCAAGACAGTTTAAGCGACTCGAGACTCGGCCAAGTTCCCACTCCACACGATTCAAGTGCGTTCACATGAGTCAACAACGCCCACAGCAGGGATCCCATATGTATCGGACCAAATCTCTTCAAATTATCATATTTGATTAATAATCATTTATCGTACAGAGGGTCAAATTATATTACTCCTAAGATAATTATCATATGTCTGGGAACCCTGACTCCGAAGTCTGCACGAGTCGACAGAGGGAGAGAGAGAACGAGGCGCCTCGGAGAGGAGTCACAACAACGCTCCCGCCTCGTCCGAAAGCGATCGTACATACTTGAAAGCATTCCTATATGAAACTAAGTTAGAAATCTCTGAAGCTAGAATATCTAACTCAGCGAGAACTGTAGATACTACAGACAGTGTAGACTTGAAAAAGAAAATTTAATTGAGGCAGTAGTAAGAGATTTGCCGATAGCCGAAGAGGAAGCACGCAAAGAATGAACACAAGCATTATGAAGAAAAAGGAATATGCTAATATATAAGAATTTAGAATAACCAAAACATGAGAGATAAACAGTCGACATATCTAAACGTGTAAAACTCGCTACAGATACATTATCATCTCAATAAAATGTCTACACCTTTATCATATATCATTAAACCTATGCATGCTAACACCTCAAACTAGGTGTTGAAGACGACAGAATGCACCTACGGAGCGAGCATTAACACTTACCGAAACAGTCCTTATATGAACTCTTTAATGGTCCTTTGGCGAACGTTTTAAACGAGATTCAGACCATGAAAAGGGCGAAGTAGGTATTAGAGGGCACAGAATCCCATCATCCCGAGAACCGACCCGGTTCCCTGGCAGCAGACGTTTCCAACTGTCGCAGGGCAGTCCTAGGCTCGGGCTACGTATAGACGAGGGCACCAACACCTTACTTCTAACAGGGAAAGCGAAAATGAGCGCACACTGGAGGGATTCAGAATGTCCCCGTCACGAACTAAGTTCAAATTGTATTAGAACTAAAAATAGATTAATGTTCTAACTTCTCGTTACGCTTTTCCTGAACCGAATGGGGAGTAGAAGGCGGAGCTACAATGGAAGTCAATACTAGCCTACTAAAATGCCTAGTCTGAGTAGGGATAGCCTGACAGGTTTAAGTCCTGATCTAACTAATTGCTTACGCAATCTATTAATTCCAGTCTTCCTGTATCTCACATATTCAGGCATAAATTTCTCAGAACAATTCCCTACATTCTTCACATCTAGTAGTTCCAAAATCACACCCCGTACCCCTGCCAGTACAAAGGAATGTTGATCAACTTCCAATTTCACCATCCTGGTTACACCAAAACATTCCTACATAGACTGATGTTATTGGTTTTATTTCCGGTGGAAGATATCCAAGGAAAATGAAATTACAATACCATAAACAGGTGTAAAACAGCCAAACTTCATAGAATACCAACAATCGCCTAGCCGCAATGGTGGCGAGGAGAATTCTGACAAGAGCTAAAACATTAGAAACACACCTGGTGGAGAACAGGTACACTAGACAGTCATCCGGGCAGCCATTCGATTTTTTTTTTTTTTTTAAATGCTGACTCGCCTAATCGGCAAGGAGATATATAGCTAAATTTAACAGTAGGTAAGATTCATCTCAAATAATTATTTTTCTAATTATTTAAAGTTGAGAAAAACCTCACAAAACTGACAACAAAGTGAGACATCAAAAACCATTATATCCTGTTCATTCTAGAAATTCATTAAACTATATAATGAGCACAATACAATTGTTAAAATCTAATCTAGTTCAAAATACCATTGTTAATACCGTTCTTCTTTGTCTAGGGTTAGGAAACACAATGAAATTATTTTACAAGTCAAGACACTAATACATACTGCCATATATAGCACATTAAAACACTGTCAGATATTCAGAATGCTTATTTTATAACACACCAACCACTTGGGCGGTATGGTGTCTTGATATTCTCAGGATGATTGCAAAATTTTTGCTGTATACTGGTTATCTGAAGGATAAATCATTCCATATGTATTACTAATCAATTTTGCTATTATTGAACCTATCCAGTGATAGGAAACGGTAACCAATAGAGGAGAAAGCTCGTGAGGGACTAAACTTGTAATTTAGCAAAAACAGATCTATGATGAAGTTTGGTACCCTCATCTGAGATCACACCAATTGTGAATTTTGCAATTGTATGCATTTATATTAGTTTTCTCTCAGAAATTTTGTTCACTATTTGAAGATCCGCCCCTCATTTGTGATGGAATGTAAAAATGGAAATTCCCAACTATACATAATGCCTTCCTGCCATAAAGTAACATGTTAAGAATTTAAGTAGGAAAATATTAAAGGTACAGAACTGATTCTTCAACAAACAAAGCAGAAAGCAAAATATTCTTCTCTCTTATACTTTGACTCCCTCCAACAATGAACTTTACAATAAAATTCAAAAAAATGTGCATATACTCACGACAATATCTCAGCTCCATGGAACATTTCCAGTGCTGATTCAAGAAGCTTTATAGCTCTTCTGATATTGTCCTTATCCATCGCAGCAGCAACCTCTAAAACTGCATCATTTAAGGAAGATTCTTCATCTAAAACATCCTCCCCATCATCTTCATCATCATCATCATCATCCGTTGCACCTGCCATGAAAAACATTAAGTACATACTTTTTTGAGGGCAATTAGTATAAATTCCAAAGTCTCCCCAGATGTCCTTGGTAAAAGAAGCTTTAAAACTAACATTTCATTGCTAAATACACAATCCACAATCCAATTGCAAAATAATGATACAACTCTCTGGGGATACTTGTATAAACTAGAACTGAAAGGATTGCACTAAAATAAAAGTAAAGAATTGCAATTTTATAAAATTCTTCCAAATGTTTCAGGCCTGAAGCAACTTCCTGAAAGCAGGTTATTTTTGAAGCATGAGAAATTCTTGGAGTTATGAATGAAATTGTCCCTTGTATCTTGATATATTAGATCACCTTGGCAATTCATTTGGTATCTAATAACCTTGCTTTTATGGTAGTGAGCCATGTAAGCACAAAGAAAGCTCAGTCACTGGAACAAAAGAAACTGATTGGTGTCTTTCATGCTAATGAACTGAATTTTCACAGGGCACAAAAAATCAATCATGAGAAAGAAAATAAGGAAGGGATAATCCCACACTTTAGAAGCTGGTGGTATGAAGACTACTTGACTCTTGAATTTGTGGTTTCTAGTTTTTGTTTGAATAAAAAGCATTTGAATGCACAAAGAAGTAAAAATTTAATATGTACAGCATTAACTTTACACCAAAAATATAACATTTAAGTAAGTGTAATTGCTGGTTCAATTTAAACTGAGAAAATCGCCAATAACAGTGCTAAGTGGGGATTAGCGCCGAAAATTCAGTTATCATCGTTGCTAGACAAGCGCCAGAACCAGGGACTGCCTGTATGAGGTTTTAGTTCCCCATGGTAAGACTTAAATATTAAAATTGTGAAAATTCCAAAATCAGTACTGTTTGATACCAAGCTTGGTATACCTATCTGCCACCCTGGCAAGCTGACCAAATGATCTTTATTCCTTTGTCATCTCTAGGTAATAAGAACAACCCTCACTAGAAACCAAGGAGATGGTAAAAGTCTGAAGGTGTTAAGTCAGGTGACATAAAGGCATAAGGCAACAGTTCAAAGCCACAGTTAGTCATTTCAGCCATTGCCTCACACAGAGCAGAGCAACAGGACACTTGTTTGTGGCTTTCCTTTGCTTTGCGTCCTGGGTGCATTTTTTAAGTCATAATTCCACTGTGTGATACTTCCCATTAATGGTTTCATGGTTTTGCAAGCTATCTTCTAAAACATTCTTATAATCTCAAAATAAAGAAACCACCACCTTGCATACTGGCCACTGGACTAGGCTTTTAAGGTGGTAGAGAATCATGGTATCCCCATGATTCTCTTATACAGTCTGTATCAGCTTGGAAGTGTTAGTTTCCGGGAAGTGTCTACTCTGGTAGGTTTCTATTCTGATGCAATTATTGGTGACTGTGATACCCATCTCGCAAACAGCCTGTTCATCCCAAAAAGTAAGTCAAGATTAGTGTGTATCAAGTCAGCACCAACATCTCATCTACTGTATCTGTTAAACTGTAAACTTCTTGTCATTCAAAATCATGCAAGGGATGACATCTGGATGTTCCTATCAGGGATCATCTCATGCACTGCCAATGCCTCATTTGAATTCAGCAGCCCACTTCTAAACAATAGAATAGGAAGGAAGGCCTTCGCAAAGTAGGTGACCCTGATCTCCTGGACTTTCTTGGGGACATAACATCATTTTATAGGCAGAATTAATCTCATAGTAAGGAGTTTGCAGGAGGAATTTATTTCATAGTAAGTAGGGGGATTACCCTAGGAAGGAAAACTTCACTGAAAGGATGTTTCAAATTTTTTTTCACCCACTGAGGACTCTCCTTGGTTAACATCTATCAATACAAGGTATCTAACTACAGTGGTTCCCCCGTATTCGCGGGGGACGCATACCAGAACCCCCCCGCGAACAGTTAGGACCTGCGAATAGTTGGAACCCCTGCAAAACTCTTAAAACTGTCTATTTTGTTAGTTAAAACTCAAAGAAACCCAACTAAAAATGTTTATACTTGGTTTTTTTTAATAGTTTTATTACAAAAAGGGCATTTTATGATGAAATTGATAAAAAAAAAAAAAATGTGGATATTTCTCATAGAAAAATACCACGAATAGGCAAATTTCCTGTAAATAATGGTGGGATATGTTCCAGAGAGTCCGCAAATCCGGAGACTGCAAATAGGGGGGCCCACTGTATATATAAAAAATGAGTTTCTCACTGTATTTACCCTTAAAGCTTAGAAAGTGCAATGAAAAATTTAACTTTCACTATTAAAAAACACCGAACTCTTCGTAAACCATATCACTTACACACAAACTTGATCATTATTCCTCCTCACTACACAGTCAACCCCCACTATTCGCAGATTTTCTATAGACTGTATACGTACGTATACCCATTATTCGCGGATGTACATATTTAACACCTAATAAAGTACTACTTGATTTATGAATTAGCAAATTAATTTGAAAAAGTTCCTTTATATATCAGCAGAATTAAATCTTTCTGAGAGAATAATTGGATGAAAAAAGTAAGATCTTAAAAAGATCAGCAGAACATAATTACTACAAACCTTCTTTGACAACTTCCAAAATAAATTCAGCAATTTCCGGTAACTTTGCCTCCCACTTATCACTTGGGGAGAGAACCTTCTTTGTGGGCTTCTCAGCTCCTGGGTCATCAGATGCATCAGGATCCATTTCCTTTAATTTCTTATACTCTATTTCAAACTGTGACTGTAAGTCTTCTAGAGGTAACTGCAAATACAATGAAAGTTTATTCTGCTGTTTAGAGGGAACTGAGGATCATCAATAAAAATTAAGTACTACAGAAGAATCAATTTTAACAGTTGCTTTTGGATAAAAATGAAGTAGAGCACACAGACAGTGGCAATCTGTAGTCAAATTTTTTACATTTTCTTTGGCAATTACCTATCTACTCTGTACTTCAGTACAGGCCTTATAGTACATGAAACAAACTTTCACTCTGTTCACTAGTGACATCCTTATTTAGTGTAGCACTTAATCCTTGCTGGTGCTACTTTTCTTACTAACCTTTCAATACCTGCTCCACATTTCAGGTTCTGTGAGCCAACCTTTATTTACTGAAGCAGTAATGTACAGTCCAGTTCAAAACACAATTGACACTTACTAAAGAGCAATTAGGACTTTCTACACTAGGAAAGTGATGATCAGTGTTAGCAAACTATTGAATTTAACTGTACATGTCCAGGAATAGCTGCTTACTGAATATCACCTAACAGATAACAATTCTATAATATATACATGCATTTGAGTTTTATACAAAATCCAAGTGCAACTATGTATGTATTTTAATCCATCATCACCATCACAATTTTTTTTTTAAATCAGCCTCTTCCTTTCGAGGTTAAACGTGGAATGAATTTTCTCCCCTCTCCTGCAATCTTTCTGCCTCAACTCCAATTAGATCGAGGTCTCCATCTATCAACTTTTTTTCATATTTTCCTGGGCCTTCCTACAGCTTTTCCTCCTGCTGCTTCCTTTTCCTCTGATTTTCAGACTAACTATGCCCCATCCATTCTCATTATAAGTCCAAATTATCTTTGTTTTTGAAATCTCTATTTATATTCCAACAGCAGGACAACACATCCCTCTGCTACCTCCCCATCTGTAATATGATCCCAACATACTCCAGCCATGAACCTTAACATTCTGTTCTCGTACATTTTGTAACCATAACAATGTATGTTCATCCCACAGATAATGAAACTATCCCAGAAAACTGACACAGATTTTATCTATATATACAATGAAATATTTTGTCTTTCATAGCTTGTCTTATTCTGTTGGACTGCAAGTGTAATCACTAGCAATAATAATGCAGTTCTATCTCAAGATAAATTCAATTGAGCGATAAACAAACATGCAAAAATTTACTCTGTACATTTCCCAGTCTCAGAAAGTCGAATATCAATACAAAAGTCTGAAATTGTTCAATTAAAACTAGACCCACAACAAACCCGTAGATGTTAAAGCACAAGTTGTTGGCTGTTTGTGATTATACCTCAGCCCTCATGGTCAAATAGAATGAGCACAGAACACAACATCCCAAAAAGGCACTCACCTTTGCAGCAAAAGGGTTGCCTTTCAAAAAGGCAGTTAATAATTGGACTGCATTTTTTCTTACGGTTGATGAACGATCTTTGAGACGTCCAAGTACCAGCTCCAAGACGTGTTGCTGACGTCTAAGTGGGACAGCCTTCTCAGTTATGAGATCATTCCAGATCTGCAAAACCTTGATAAAAAAAAAAGGCAAAAAGCATTACATGGGGATTCACCATACGACTTGTAACAACCCATCTGTGGCTGATTTAAAATTAATAGTGTAGATTATCCATACTCCGTTATAGTTATAGAGAAAGCCCAAGTACTTTGACTTTTATAATCAACTAATCAGTACATTTGTTTCTAAAAGCAACATCCAAATTGATCTATGAGCACCCCACGTTTAATGCCATAAATCTGAATGCACTTTTTGACAGATGAAATGACTGAAGGGAGAACTTTTAAATGAACACTCCTGACACATTTTCTAACAATGACGTGGATGAATTACACTTTGCACATACAATACCCATTCTAAATACATGACTCCAAACTGTTGTATTTTCAAAATTAAAATATGTCTTTTGAATGGGTTTTTTATTTCTAACAATCACCTAGGTTGTCTTATCAGAAAACTGGCACTTTTTTAGTTATAGTCTTGAGCATTAAGCTTTGCTAAAAGTATAAGGATGCATAATTTGCATGACCACTAAGTTCCAGTGGATGAAAATTAAATGCATAGCAAATATTGGCAAAATCAAAAGTGGAATGAAGCTCTTTTGAATGAGGAAAAGGAGAAGAAAGTCTAGTAAATAAAATGAAAATATGTTACATTTTCCTAACCTTACTGCGCACAAATGCATGAATGTCATGTATGTGATCCTCTAGGTGGTCCAGACACTGGTCTCTCAAATCCTTATTCTTGTCCTCAAGGTCGTCTCCACTTAGAACTTTTAGTACTATTGCACCAAGTATTGACAACACACAGTTGCGCATAACGTATGCCTGTTCAAAATGGAAGGAAGATGAAACACAAAACACTTCATATAGTTTGAAGCAATAATTGTTAGCCATTAAGCCAAGTTTATCAAATCATCCGTTTTTTACAGAAATTTACAGTATCTATGGCCAAGAATGGTCCTAAAAGTCATTAATTTTGACTACCTTAATAGAATAGTAGTGGGCAATCATACTGCACTGTCAACACAACACATATGGATTTTCCTCGGCACATTTTGACTTACCTCTTCATCCAGAAAATTGATAAGAAGGCTCAGGGAAGGCATGACCACCTGCGGGCACTTCTCTGCAACTTCCACAATAAACTGAGAAAAGTTGCGAAGCCCTGAGGTGTCTTTCATCAATTCCTTTGCATCTGTTTTGGTTATTTCCCTTATCATTTCACTTATGACACTCTTGTTATCATAAGAGTTAATAAGAAGGATAATTCCTTGGGCTGCTGGAGTTACCATGTGTTCAAAGTGCTGAAGTAACTGTAGAAGATAAAATATGGAATTATGAAACTAAATTAAATCTACATGTCTCAATGAACAAAAATCATTGCCACAGTATATTAGAACTTAATTTTTCAAAAGGCAGACTGGCTAAACGTTCTTTAAAAGAAAAAACTAGTGACCCCAGGTATATATTCACTAAATACTGCAAATGCTACAGAAAAAATGAAAGTAAAATAAATCATGGAAATCCTTGAAAAAAAATTGCAATGAGCTCAAACTTTTGAGGACTTCACAAGAGTGGTTAAGACTTTCACAAATACACAAATAACAAGACTTATAGCTAACTGAGACCCTAAAATCTGCCTACACAAACACAGTGCTACTAGCTCTCCTTTTAAGAGGAACTAAATTGTCTGTGACAATTGTATGGGCATAAAAATTATGAAATAAGAAGGGCAGGCTTAGTAAAGATTACAGAGATGATAAGAGAGTCATGATTGAGATGGTATGGGCGTCTGTTGAGGATGGATGACGAGGAGGGAGTGAAGAGGGATTGGGAGAAACCTGTTAGAGGAAGAAGATCAAGAGGGAGACAGAGAATTAGATGGCAAGATAAAGTGAAGGAAGATATGGAGAGAAGAGGTTTGGTGGAGGATGATGCCTTTGATAGAAGGCAGTGGAGAAGGCGCATCAGGCAACTGACCCCTTAATGTAGGGATAACGGAGGGGAAGAAGAGGAAAAATGGGCTCAATACAGACAATGAGTTTACTGAGGAACAAATACACACAGTAAAATGATAAAAAAAGGAAAACCATTCCCCACAAACATTAACTTTCAGGCACATGCCTGCAAGCAAACATTCTAATTCCAATCTAATTTATTACACATCTCACTTACTTTAGTGAAAAGGTAACAAAACCCTTTCAAAAACCTTGCAATCCAGAGCCTATATTAAGCCAAGGTCCACATGAATTTATATATTCCTTCTGCTGCATTACTCTTTTGTAAGGTGGTGATTTGCTATGATGAAGTGTTCTTTAAACAATGCAATATTTTTCCTGCTTTTTTCTCTCATTTCAAATTTTTCTTAATTTCTTTTATACTACATGTACAGATATGTATACATTATATAAAAAATCTATTCAAAAGTCTTGTACTTTGTCATCAGACACTGCTAGAAGATTTATCTTGATGTTAAGACTGAGGGTTTGTTTTGTATATTATGAACATATGTATATATGTATGAAGGTTTCAGTTATCACTTATCCAAATACTACTGAAGCAAAACAACATGCTGCGTCAGTGCATACAACTCCTTCGTATACGTATAATAAATATTTGTCTTTAAATTTCACCATAATAAAATTTGTCATTATTCGTCATTTATGTACTCACAATAAGAAAAATCTTTCTTAGAGGATAGGTTTCCCTAAGTTATTAATCTCTACATTTAAGCTGCCATCCTTTCTACCCATTCTGATTTTTAAAAAAAACAGCCATTGCGACAGAAGAGTAATACGTATTGTGACTATTTCCTCTCTAAACATTACAGTCGCTCATGGTCAATGCTTTTACGTAATTTACTTTTGTGCTCTTTTACCACTGATAAAAGCTAGTAAAGATGATATAACTGCATATGGTGGGGATTCTTATATTTGACAAATATTGTTTGTTAGTTCTTTAATGTATTATAATTTCTATATGAAAAGTGGTATCATTGCTCCTTTTTTCTTCATAAATTCTTCTGATTTCTCCTTAATTTGTCTGCATCAATTCCAAGAGCAAAAATTCAGCAAAGACATTGAAGCAAACAGACCAAATTCCTAAACATATGGATGAAAATAGTAGAATTATATGAGTTATTTATGTTTACCTGAACAGCAATGACAAAAACAGTACAATAAGTTAGAAACTGTAACCTTCACCTATGATATTTTCCTTAAATTTAGAAAGTTTTTCTTACACTAAAATCAATAAGACAACTATTGTTAACAAAACTTATGACAGATAACTGACATCAAAATGATAATATGTTTGTCACTTAGTTAGGGACATCTTAGAATACTGAATAAATTGCCTTATATATTTTCAGTGAACTAGCAACTAATTACATACAAAGTAGTTTTATTAGTGTAAGACACTTATCATGTTAAAAATACACCTGGGAGCTCTCAATTTCAACCGTCAGATTTTCCTAAATGCATTAACGGAAACTTAATGCTAATCCAACATAATACGTTATACATCAGATAACTATACATAGCCTTACCTGCATGAGTTTGAGTGAGCAAGCAAGGCCATGGTTGAATTTCTTGACCAGTGATCCAATAATCTGGAAGACAGAGTCCCTGGTAGGCTTTGTTTTCACCAGATTCATATTAGGGGACTCTAAAATTTTGTAGCAGCAGTTAGCAATCAAACTGTTGGACAGAAAAATGTCAAGTTAATAAAAAATGAAAATAAATTACAAAGCACAAGAAAACAGTTCTGCATTTCCCCTGTTCCCTTCTGTCTCTTAATCATCCAACTTTAACTGATCTGGTAATCAGTCAAATAGAGTCAGTGATTTAACCTTTTATGACGGGCAACCAAAAGATTCAATCAAGCACTAATCAAATCTTACAATTAACACTCATTTTCAACTCCAAATGCACCAAAGTTATCAAATATCATAATATAATTCCCAATGGCCTAATAAACTTAATAAGAGGAAACAAAAAACAAACTACCTACCATAAAACACAACCCCCAGCCACATGAAATTAGACAAAACAAAGAGTACCATATGCATGGCCATGACTGCCAAACTTTCACAACTTCCAGCCATTATAGTAACTTACTTGACAAAATCTTCTTCCATTATGGGAGGATCCCACAGACGCTGCAGTGGATGTTGCAACAACCCATAAAGTTGGTTCAGCATTTGATTACGGTCGTCCTCCCAATCTCTCTCATCCTCCATTTTCTTGGAAGATTTTTTTCGTCCCTGAAACATCCCAATAATTCAGTCAATATGCAATGCTCGTTTCAATAGTACTAAACATGATTAAGTGATTTTATTCCAAATGGGTTTTAGCATCACATTACTGACAAAATCATTAAAAACAGAGTCAAGTCCTGCAGCAAATACACTAAATCTAATAAAAAACTGTTTTCTTAATGATAATTTGGTAGTTTAAACTAAGCTTCTCTGCCTACATTAAAATAAACATTCCAACCGTTAAATGTGCTATGAAAATCAATAATAAAAAGAAATTAAAAAAAACTGACTAAAACTACATTAGGTAAGTACTGATGTCAGTAATGATGACTAACTGGAACTAAGAGGAGCATAACAGTTCATGCAATGTGGAATTACTGACCTAATACTACCACAAAAATGTTAACTCATTAATAATAAATTATACATTATGTTTTCAATAAGTAGTTATAATCTATTTTTCATTTTATATTAATGATATCTCAACACACTTATTCCCTAGTTACAGAATACTGTATCCTAGAAAATACACACCAAAAAATCATAACACTGTACCTTGGTAATCAGGGCTGTATCCAGAGTTGGCTTATTGGAATGCTTTTCAAAGGCTTCAGTTAAAGTACACGCAATGTATGTAGTCATTTTAAGAATGTTTAACCATCTATGTCTATCACTTGAAGACATATCATTTTCGTCTACAACAGGAGAAATTTCTGAAGACAGCTTTGTTATGGCTGAAAAAATGGAGAAAAAAAGTAATAATCAAAGCTTAGTAAAAACATGCTTTTTCACTGGTACGATTCCATATGGTAATAAGCCTACTGGCATAATAAATCATTAACAATTTTCCACTTGACAAAGGATGCAATAAAACAATTAACTATCAAAACTAATTCTTACTGGTAACCAATGCTGGAAATGAACAAGCACAAATCATACACTATGCCTTCCAAAATTATCTGAAAATAGCTCTTACAATTAGTGAAAATAAGCTGAAAAGATCAAGTATATTCTTTATTATTTTAGCAAACTTTCTTAAGAAAATTACCAAGAAAATATCCACATTAACAATATCAGTCACTAACCTTTCACAAGTAAATCCCAGGATTTCTCCTTGCATTCCTCATCGACAGCCTTAAAGTTGACCAGTACACTGTATAATGAGTCAAAGTTTTGCTCTTGTAAAATGAAACTTGAGCCATGTTTCCGAAATGAAACTGTTGTGTCTGTAAGTTGGAGAAAATTTGGTTATATATCAAATTAAAGACAAAAAAAATATAGAACAACCTTCATTTAAGCAAAAGTTAGGAACTTGACTGAATGTCAACCATTTGAAACAGATGATCAAGTCAACCTGAAAACCTTAGTATGATGCTGTGTTAAGAATATTTGCAACCATATGAGTATCTTCTTAAATGCCTCTCTAATTAATTACTGGGCTCTTACCTATGATTTTCTTTGGAAGTTCTTTACTGCTGGAAATATTTGTGACTGCATACTGCCGTGTACTAGAAGCCTCTTGAAGAGCATCCAAACTCAACGGGATAACAAAATCAAACGATTCCATCTGAAATTATTAAAATCACTGACATAGGTAACTCAATCACAACAAAAGGGGTTGGCTTAGTATATGAAGAGTAACTGAGAGAAGTACCTAGGTAAGATGAAGACCATAGTGTCATACATTAACCATAGCCATTAAACTTAACCACAGCTAAGTGAACAGAGATGCAAGAGCTGGAGCAAACACAGAGTTCAGGGTCAAGGCTACTGAAGGCCTAGTAGGTATTTAGGCAGTAGGAATTTCTGAGGGAGTAAAATCTAACCAGATTTACCGTTAACTACCTTAGGTACTAACCTAACCTTGGATGCTGTGTCCTGACGTAGCCCCCTCTGGACCCCCTCAAGTAGTAGTGTAAAATACCGAATGGCCACCTAGCCTATACCATACCGCAACCACCTTCCCAAAAATCAGAAATTAGGTACTACCTAGGTACCTATGGCATTAGCTAGGTAATTTGTGACTTGGGAGAAAAAAAACTTACTTTGAGAGGAAAGTAGAGGTCTAAAGGCCTTGCTTAGAAGGATGCTGGCTCTTGGGTTAAAGGACGTGCTAAAGTACTTCTTCGGGAAGGTGGTCACGCTACGGTAGAGGCCGGCCATTCGGTATTTTACCCTAATTCATGATGACGTACTCTGCATTCTAAGTACCCCAAAAGTCAGGATAGCTCGTAAGGATAGCCTTACCTTAATGTAAGCTAGACTAGCATTAAGTGACCTGAATTAGGATCGCAATTTATTGCTCAACTTACGACCAACAGTCTAAGAATGGAATCGGCAAGGCCCCCAGTAGGCCTGCCAGATAGACTAGGCTAGTACACCAGGTTATTAGGCTAAAGCGCTTTCTACGACAATTTTAGTCTTTATAAATAACGAAAATGACATGGAAATGTTGCAAATGAGGGAATTTAAGAAAAAAACGTCAATTACTGTGAGGATTAAGTAGCATTGCAGGTGAAATAAGATGGTCCAATTGGTTATCCTTCGGTATCGGCTCAACATTGTTATGCAAATCTACCTACCTATCTTCCTAAATTTCAGAGCATTTACCACTATTTTTCCACTCCTGAATATTTCTAATACTCTTTACTTCGTATTAAAATACGTACCTTAACATACCAAAATAAATTCAAAGGAACGAGTGTTTTTTAAAATACACTTGACAGTTGAACTGGTTTGTTTTTGTTTTGCAAAGGAATTTCCCGCGTAATAGCGTCCAACGCTTAGCAGTAGTACTAATGGGCGGGATTTGTCTATGAAACGGCTCCCTTGCCTCCATTTGATTTCTCTTATGTTTATGTTTGTTTAAGGTTTTTTTTTTTTCTCTCTCTCTTGGTAATGCCATAATTCTTTGATAATTTTTTTCCTATTTTCAACTTCCCCCTCAGCAGATCTGCAAATAAAAGTATATTAACTATTCCTCCTTATTTCCCTAATATGGCTGCTCCACAAAACTATATTTCTAATTTCATTATATGCTGGGAGCAGAGTAAGAAATGTTCTAAATTTTCTTTTTTTTCTCACAGTACAAACAATTTGTAAGTTTATCTTGTTTTCATCGGTTTCTTTAGCTTTAGAAGTCTTCATTCGGCCCATGTGGCTGGGCTCATATGTTTGCCTTTACCTGTTGTTAATTAGACTTGCCTTTAAATTTTTCTTTAAACATCTCTAAGTTTTACACATCTTGTTCTCATGACCAGTTATTGAATAACCTGGGTGATACACTCACAGGCCATTTTCTAATATGTCTGTGCGTCATCTGAATTCAGTTATTCTAGATGATCCATCTGCTTTCTCGGAGTTATGTTTTCAATATCATATTTCTGCTGATCTTTAACATATTTTCATTGTCACGTCTTTATTGGGCAATGCGATAAATTATGCATTGTATTTCAGTTCCTGAATTAACTGGTAGGCAATGCCATTCAGTTAGCATATTGACTCATTCATTGTTAACTGTGATTGTTTGTGGTTACATAGATATTTAATTGTCATTTTAATGTATAGAAATAAAGTCAATAGAGCCCAAAGTCGTGGGGTGAACAAAATCCAGGCAATTCTTTGACCCTGACGATGGCGAAAAGATGCCAATCCCTTGGCAATTGCGGTTCCACTCATGACTTTGTAGCTCATGGAACTCCTGCCTCTGCTTCTCTCCAATTTTCTGGCAAACCACCTTCATTTTGTAGGACACTTAGTGTTACCTTTCACCAAAATTTGTCGGCTTTAAACCTAGGAATCAGATGATGCTTTCTCCGGCAACCTCTCTGACCCTTTACAAATGTCTCATTGTAACCTCTGGTCATGTGATTTTGTTTTGAAGGTGTCTTACCGTAACCTCACCGCACTTCAAGCTCAGCTGAAGAGCCTAGAATTTCCTCTCTGGGACGTCATTCTGCCAGAAAACCTCCTTCAGTCTCTACCATCATTGTTTGTCGCTAAGATCCGCTGACGTTACCTCCTTTAATTAGTTGACTTCATGCCACGAGAGTCTCCTGTCCCCTTGCCTAACGACATCCACGAAATCTCTTCCTTTCCTGGTTCATCGGGACATCCCATAGCTTCATTAATCACAATTCTCTCTATGCAATGTTTGTGGCTTTTTGAGAGTTCTAACCTGGCTAACATTGAAGCCTTCGTCCTTGACTTTTCACAGGGCCATAATTTGTCGTTCGAGCGTGTGACCACAGTGTTAATAAACAATGACGGTCCTAGAACAGTGCCTTAAGGCATTCTCTTGATAGAGTTTTTGATGAGTTTACAATTTTCGATTTGTAAGTCTAGTACTATTGGTATTGCACACATAACAACATTATCTATATATCAGAGGTCACTCATTATAGAGCACAATATTATTAGAGTGGAGTGACGTATCTCTAAAAGTTAACTTTCAAGTCAGGTACATAAATGGTAAATAAAGTAACAAAAGCTTCACAGCTTTCCCCAGTTTCTACTTACTTAACCAGACACCTATTGATTCACCTCCTATAATGTTAGTCTTGAATTGGAAAACTAAAGTGAATCCACTATGCTGTCTTGGGTTTCATTTACCCTCACAGCCAGACTTTTGGTATAATCCAGATTCAAACATTTTCCATTCTAAAAACGTTTCCAAACCTGTAGTACTACCGGTCTCTGTAACTTTTTTTCTTTATTTTTATGTCACAAATCAACCCTGTATAATCTTCGGACACCAGACGCTCCATATCCTGTTCGCAATGCATCTTTCTTATCATGTTCTTTCTGTGGTCGTCCTATACCCACGGAAAAATAATATACCGACTTGTGTGAGGCTACGTCTGCGTAGTTTCACACAAGCTTGAACTGAACTCCCTCAGAAACAACACAGTAAGCTTTCCATGAGTTTTGGTTACTTATCTGGTTCAGATTAAGCTGGCACATGCCAGCAGGTGATAATAAACTGGAACAGAGGCCTGGTGTGGACCTCCAGACTCTGCTTAACCTACGGAGACTCCTATAAACGGTTCAATTTTTGAGCCGCAGTGCGTCTTACCATGGCCATGGTCTTACTTCCTATAGTTACTTATTGATATTTACATGAAATATATATATATATATATATATATATATATATATATATATATATACATACACCACACACACACACACACAAATATATATATATATAGATATATCTATATATATAAATATATATATTTAGCTGATAGGTAAGTTGGGTGAAAGAAGAGTGAGGGCAGTTAGCTTTTGAAATAGAAGAAAGATATTGTGCAACAATACGTGATTTTAGATTTCTGTTTCGTGCCCTTGTAGCTACAGATTCACCGGAAAGTCTTTTATTCGCAGAATGTAAATATCTTAAGATTCACATAGACAGATAGCCTACACAGGCTCTATCCTGACATATTCCCTGAATTATTACAAGGAACACGCTCTCGAACACTTGTAGTTTAAAAGGAGAGAGAGAGAGAGAGAGAGAGATAGCTTGCTCGGTGCAGAAAGACAAAAGTCTATAATTTCTTGTTGTGATCAGGTATACTACACTTTGGATTTTCCCGTCACATCCCTAGCAGACTAAGCAGTGCACGTATTAATTCACGAACACACACATGCAATAAAGCAGCAAATACTGCATATGTGTATGATCTTGCATGTCAGCACTGGAATGAAACGTGCTTGGGGTTAGTTTTTTTTTCTTTGGGGGGTGTTAGACTGTAATTAACCACCAGGGGCTAGTACTAAACACGGCGAAATACATTGGACGCCCTGATCCCTATACCAGTAATACAAATAACTAATTATCCTAAAATACGCACACACATAGTACACGCACGCTTGACACTAATAAGAATATAGTTAAATGCCCAGGTTCATTCCATTATCCCAACAGTCCTTTACAACTTTAACATTGTATTTAAAATTAATATTTGCGATATTTTCAACATCACAGCAAAAGTTGAAATTCCTGTTTATATCCTCTTCCTAAGGGTAGTAAAAAAAGGATACATCTACCTATTCATTTGACGATGGGGATGCAAGGATGAAATTTGATATAAAAGGGGGGTCTGGATATATCAATCATTGAATTATAACCAGTTACATGCGCATCTGGATATATCTCTGAGAAAATGTTACATGGCAACTCAAGTAAACTCGCCGCGTGGAGTACGGCGGGATTTAAAAGAAAACGGAACGGACCACCAGCAAAATAAACAGTGTTGGTCAGGTACTCGTAGGAGTATGGTGCACGTTATCGTGCTTTCCGTCGTTTATAACTGTTATTGCGTTTTGTAGTGTTAATAATGTGCCGTTTCCTGTGATAAAAAATTTTACTATCCACGAGTGCGATTTTATTTCGGTGAAAGGAATTATTTCATCCGTAGAATTACTTGCGTGAAAGCAAATCTATCGAATAGCAATTAATAACCACTCGCAGAAATGGCGCGGATTACAGATAGCTAGAGTGAGTGATTATGGAAGGCGTTTGAAAAACAGGCTACCATCTCTTTAATTAAATCCACCCTCGCCAGCCAGACTAGATGTCTGCCATGCATCTTCAAGGGACGTTTTACATCCTGAACAAGCGATGCAAAGTTACCTTGACGAACGATGGAATCAGCTGGGAACCAGAGGGTACACCTGACTGTGAGTATAATCTCGAGCCATATTTCAAATTCCAGCAGAACCTCGTTGTCGTCATAAGTCATTTTTATGAATGAGCTGATATTATTGCTTCGGATATCCGTCAGGATGCTGAGTAGTAGTAGTGTCTGACTCGCTTTAAGGAAGGGAAATGTACGCCATAGCCTAGCATGCTGCAACTATAATGAAGCCTCAACCAGGATGCTTAGATATTCAGTTTAGTTTTGGCTTGTTACAATGGGATCTTGACGTTTGCTTAGGCGAAGCTGTCAAGATTGGACATTTATTCCTCTTATTTTTATATAATGAAGCGACGACATGTATCTTAGCTGGAAATTAGGCCAAGTTTTTTTTAATTTTTTTTCTTTACCACAGGCAACTTCAAAATGACGCTACTACCTAGTTACGGTTGTTGCAAGTATAGGTAGCGATAGCCTTCATGCGTAAGCACATGTGACTATTCATTATTATGCATTGTAATTTTTATTGTTGGTGTGGGGAATTAGGTATTGTTAAAGGAAAATGTGTATTTTTAATGGTGTGTAGTCTACCTTCGGGATTGCTCGGAAAACTAGTAACACATCAATATTACATCGAAAAGGCGTTTTAAGATTTCCTCTAATTTCTTCTAACAATTTAAAACTTTTTATTTATTTTTTTATGTTAACTCGTTGTCCCTCAGATGTTAAACACAATCAGCAGATATAATGAAATTACTTACGCCGCATTTTTTTCCGGCATTTGAGATTCTCCAAAAAGTACTATCACATGATTGCATTTTTTTTTTTTTTTTTTGCTCTGTCAACCGAGACCCTCTACCATTGTTTCCCTGGATCCGGCTCCCAACCATCCCCCCTCCCCCGAATAGGGCCTGGGGTGTTGAGTTTCGTCTTTCATCTCCTTCTTCCACCCCCTTTCATCTCCCCCCCCCCCTCCCCCCCTCCACCAACCGACGTGTGTTGAACAAGACGGGTGGAATGTTTCTCCTTCAAAACCTCATTGGCTGAAAGCAACCCCCTCCCCTACAGATTTTATTGGTGATCGCTCTCTCTCTCTCTCTCTCTCTCTCTCTCTCTCTCTCTCTCTCTCTCTCTCTCTGTTTACTTTTTATTGTGAATTTGCCAACGATGAAAATAATGTACGTTGAATATGGACAGTTGGTCGCTAGAATTCGGTGTAATGGTAATTCTAGGCAATAACTCCACACGGATTGCAAGGAGCGGTCCTGCAAATACGACAGGAATTGGGGCGTCCAATGCATTTCGCCGTGTTTATTATTAGCCCCTGGGGGTTGATTGCAGTCGACCCCCCAAAAATAACGGTAAATTCTTAATAAGGAACCCAGATACTATAGGAAACTATGATTTCGATTGTTATATTAGTCACGGCAGACCCAAAGGATAAAAAAAAAAAAAAAAAAAAAAACTAGCTTCGGAATGAGAGAGCTCAGACCGGAAAGCTAATATTGATCACACTTTTGAAAGGTGCTGCATGGACGCCATTGATTGATAATGTTAAGCTTTCATAGGTTACTGAAACCACTCAAATTCTGAGCATGGAAGAAACCCTTCGTCAGGATGATTGTTGTGAAAAGTTTAACAGAGTACATTTTTCTTCTTGTCATTACAAAGATGGGTGGTCTAGGTTAATTTATATACTATACTAAATTATGCCCATCTGAATGTTTGTGCAAACGTTTAGTTCTTTAATCGCTTATAATCCAGTTTGCAAAGTAACCTCCATTTGTGTTTAGCTAAAGGAGAATTGATTGGTTGCTAACATATATTTGTTTTTTTCATCAGGTACCATTTATATATGTGTGTATATATATACGTATATATATATATATATATATATATATATACTATATATATATATATATATATATATATATATATATATATATATATTTACTTTTTTTAAGAAGTGTCAAATGCTATTCTGAAATTTGATTGCTAGTTTAGTGAATAGTCTCCTTTTGATGAGAGACGTATATATATATATATAATATATATATATATATATATATATATATATATATATATATATATATATATGCATAGGTCTTAGAGTTTAAATATTCAAATTATAAATAATTTGAGAGATAAATATGCCTGAATTGACATCATTCTCTGTTTCAAAGAGAGAGAGAGAGAGAGAGAGATAAATTAATTTACGGTATAGCATGAGTAAAGGGCCACTCTTGAAGACAATTTATCGAGCGTCTTAGGAAAGGCGAAGGGTCAGCAAAACCCAACGAAACCTGAAAGATAGTTGGGCTCTCTGGTTATGGAGGCGGGGTTACTGGAGTGGAGTCTATAACTGGCGAAGACTGCTTACCCGGTCCCTGCATCTTGACTTTGACGATAATCCTTTGCCTGTTGACAAATTTGGGACAGCGTAGAAGCCCGTGTAAGTCATATTTTTACCTTCTGTGATTTGCGGGCTACTTTGGATTGAAAATGCAAGATGTGGGGACCCTTGGCTGTGCGGTGTATAAGGAGGCATATGCGCTAGCAAAACCCTCCCTGTTTTAGGGAATAGGCCTAAGCTCTACACACACACTCACAAGAACGATAGCATAGGCGACTGAGAACCGTATTTAGTTTTTTCTAGTAAGATGATTGGTAGATTATATTACTTGTTTGGATATAATTTTGTTCACAACTTTAGTTTAGTATCTATGGGTCTATAATTTTTACGCAGTACGCTCCCTTGTACACACATACACGTGTGTGTGTGTGTCACCATTAAGAATACATCTGGCAGGCAGCAGCAGCACCTTGCCATCCTTAGGCTGCGGCTTTATTATAGAAGATCTATAATATTGTAATGCCTATATCTGGGCTGTCTTTTTCCAGGGAATGACACGGCATGTTGTGGTGACCCCTGGCCTTTTCCCGAAGCTCTCGGTAGAAGATGCAACCCCCCCCCCCCTCTCTCTCTCTCTCTCTCTCTCTCTCTCTCTCTCTCTCTCTCTCTCTCTCTCTCTCCTAGGTTTTGTCATGCATATCAGACGCCATTTTAGCAATCCGCAGCGCTTGATTATACAGTAGTTATTGTCCTGTTTGGTTTGTGTGGATTTGCGTTGCTCGGTTTATAGAATATATTTAATATTGATATGTTTTAACTGTTGTTATTTGTTTACTTTGCTGTGAGAGTGACGGAGATGGGAGATTTTTTTTTTTTTGCTGACGGAATCCATGTTGGTTTCGGTGATAAGTATTTTTTTTCTTTTTTCTTTTTGTCTCCATGGGACAACCAGCTCCCTTAAAGGAGAAGGAATCCCTTTCAGAGAAACCAGTAAGAGGAGGGTCAATGTGCGGGTTGAGAGATCCAACTTTATTTTTGTTTGTGTGTGTGTGTATATATATATGTATATATACATATGTATATGTAGGTATATATAATGTTTAACTATATGTACATTTTCGCATTGACTCAAGAATTGTGAATGAACTTCTTGTGGTATAGAATTTTCACATACTTGTATATAATATGTAGGCCTACATACCACGAATAGAATGTTAGTGCTTCGTGCCTAGGGGATTTCCAAGTGTCCTGCAGTTTAATTATTATTAGTTTTGGTGTGTGTGTGTGTATTGGTCTTAAGACGAAGGGCCTTTCTTTATGTATACATCGCACGGGGGTAGTGCCGTCTGAGCACATCACTTGGTGCACTGTAGGCATTTCTCAGTGGGTCTTTGCAGTGGCCCTTCGGCCCCTTGCTGCAACGACTTTCACTGTTTTTTTATTATATATACCTCGGTTCATATTCTTTTTCTTCCATCGGGTTTTCCACCCTTTCTAACAATTGTTTTAGTGCAACTGCTTTGAGGTTTTCCTCCTGTTAGACTTTTAAAACATTCTTAATGTCAAGTTTCCCTTTAACGGTGAATGACCTCAGCGCTTGGCCTAAATTCTTTACTACGCTCTTCTTTCCTCGTGTAGGGAATAAGGGAGGACCTGAAGAGGAAAAGTATGTATAATCTTATAGTTGGTTCGGGAGACCGACACCGAGGTTCCTGCTATTATATCTCAACCTCCAACTTCAGCAGCAGCTGTTGACACTTGCAGAGACGCCCCTTCACTTTTTGTCCTTAAGGTTGTTTGGTTTTAACGCTCTCAAAGGTGTTCCCAGCTGGTGCGAATTCTGTCAACAATATCGGGATTCAGAGCCGTCGGGAGGTACGGTAGATTCATATCAACCCTGCATTTGATGTCTAGGCCCAGTCCCTTTCGACGCTCCTGATTGGCTGTTGATAAGCCAATCACAGGGCTGGAAACTCTCAGTCTCTCGAGAGAGTTCACATGGGTAGGATCTATGTTCCACTTCTCCTGACGTATCTAAAGAGAGGTGGAACGTACATCCTGCCCATGTGAACTCTCGAGAGAGACTGAGAGTTTCCAGCCTCGTCATTGGCTCATCAACAGCCAATCAGGAGCGTCGTAAGGGACTGGCCTAGACGTCAAATGCACGGTTGATGTGAATCTACTATAGTACAGTAAGTTCCAGAAGTGAAGCGACAAATCTCAGAATTGATCGTACTTCTTTAGAAACTCGTGGGGTTGCCAGTTAGTATATTTTATTCCAATTATTGTCATCCTATTTATCTGATAATACGTATCAGTGATCAACTGTATAAGCGCAGAAAATATTTTCCCAGTGAATGATCAATGTTAGTTCAATAATTGTTTATTAAAAGAAAAAAAAAAAGATTTTCCCCAAAGAAACGTCTGCGGCTCTCAAAGTGTGATATCAAGTGTTCACCATAGAGTGGCAGTATGGACAGAGTGCATAAGCATTGGCCTAATATTTGTAAATTAACTTTCTACTTTTATAGCGTTATATCGAAAGTTATTATGATTTCTTTTGATAAAGCACAGAGAAGTTTAGCATCTGATTAAATGAAATATAAGTAAGACACAAGTTGGTGTAAAAAAAAAAAAAAAAAAAAAAACGAAATCCAAGTTATATGCGCGTTTAGCATTGGTTACATGGTTAGGCCTATTTCAAGAATCAAGGAAATATATTTTCCAGCTGGTTAGTTAATAATTTCATCGAATTTCTCAATTGTGCAAATTTTTGCATGTGGAATTGCGTTCACGGTCGCACCAAACAAGTATTTTCGTAGGTTTCCACTTTTTTTTTTTCAGTGCATAAGTGAGACTATTCTTGTCCATACGACCCGGAGTGTGAATATGCTTGGCGAGCATTATTTTAATTCGAGTATCTCCTGTTATGCTCTCTCTCTCTCTCTCCTCTCTCTCTCTCTCGTCTCTCTCTCTCTCGTCTCAACTCTCTCTCTCTCTCTCAGGACCTTTTTATCTAGTCAGGAATAACCAGAGGTCTGTTTTAAGAATCTAGTACTAGGCCTATTGGTCATGCTCGGGTGCTTCTTTATACACACACACACACACACACACACACACACACACATATATATATTATATATATATATATATATATATATCCCCAAAAAACTCATACAATAATGCTTGACTGGATTGAACTGGTTACTGGTTGTCCGTGGAAATATGAATTTGGGTGATTTCACTCTCTTATGATACGCCCACTTACGCAAATTCAGTCTTAAATTTCACGGTTGAGATATGCTTCAAAGATTTGAGGTAAAAGGTTGAAGAGAAAAAGGTGGAGTTAGTATTGTTGGTAGAGGTAAAGGTAGAGGGGGGAGGGGTGGTTGGGGTCTGTCGTCTCCCTACTTTACCAGGTGGTGATATTACGGGCGTTCTGGTTGCTTACGATCGTCTTTCTTATTTTTTGTATAGCGAGTCTATTTCCCAGGTGCAAGGACAAGTCCTGGTATCGGTCCTCAAGGTTCTATCTTTGCCTAAATAACAGACAGTGGCCCTGCATTGTAAGCCTTGCAATGCCCGGAACTAGGCCTAGTCACCTGAAAGTAGCAGCAGCAGTTAGAGCCTTTCTCGAAGACGGTGTTTTATGCTCGGTCCTAGAAGCTAGAATCAGAACTAACAACCACACCCAACTTATCTATTGAATCTAGGTGCATTCATGGTTGATTATGTTTAATGTCGCGGAGATTTTCCCTTTACATTTTAATGATACTTGCATGGTTTTATGCATCTTCGCTAAAATAATTGATAATACACTATGATATTAAATATTTGTTTCCACATTGCTCGAAATATACATTTGTAATGTTGGTAATCCTGTGTTGAACGAGAATTTCAAATTGTTTCGTTTCTATAGTTTGAAGTAATTACTATACTTTAAAATAATTACTATTACTGTAATTGTTTCTTATGGTTGTTATAAATATCATAGATTCGATATTTGTGCATCATATGTTAACTTTATTTTGCTTGATAGAGCTTTCACTGTAGAAAAAAAAATGTTCAGCTACGAGTTGTAGTTGCCAGTTAGTGAATTTCGAACGAAATCCTCTGAAATTTGTCGCTTCAGTTTTGGAACTTACTGTACTACCTATGAGCTATGATTCTTTAGTCGAATATGGGACCTCTCCTAGATAGTGACCCCCCAAAGGCTTTAACCCAGTATCTATCCATAAACAAAGGGCTGTAAATATTATAAAGATAATGACTCCCGAGAAATATTAGTCCTCGATAACGATCCCTAGGAAATACAAATCCTAGATAAGACGACGAGACAGAAATATTCGTCGACTAGCTGTAACGACCGACGAGAAAGTTAGGTCCTAGTTAAAACCTAGTTAACGACCCTCGAGAAATATTAGTCCTAGTTAACGACCCTCGAGAAATATTCGTCCTAACTAACGACCCCAGAGAAATGTTCGTCCTGGCTAACTACCCCCGAGAAATATACGCCTCGTTAACGACCCTCGAGAAATGTTAGTCTTAGTTAACGACCCTCGAGAAATATTAGTCCTAGTTAACGACCCTCGAGAAATGTTAGTCCTAGTTAACGACCCTCGAGAAATATTAGTCCTAGTAACAACCCCGAGAAATATTAGTCCTAGCAAAAAGACCCTCGAGAAATATTAGTTGCCTAGTTAACGACCTCGAGAAAATTAGTCTAGTTACGACCTCGAGAAATATAGTCCTAGTTCACGACCCTCCCCGAGGAATATTAAGTCTAGTAAAGACCCTCGGGAGGAAATTAAATTAGGTTCCCCTTAGTTAACCGACCCTCGAGAAATATTAGTCCTAGTTAACAACCCTCGAGAAATATTAGTCCTAGTTAACGACCCTCGAGAAATATTAGTCCTAGTTAACAACCCTCGAGAAATATTAGTCCTAGTTAACAACCCTCGAGAAATATTAGTCCTTGTTAACGACCCTCAAGAAATATGTGTCCTAGCTACGACCCCAGAGAAATATTCGTCCTAGCTAACGACCCCAGAGAAATATTCGTCCTAGCTAACGACCCCAGAGAAATATTCGTCCTAGCTAACTACCCTCGAGAAATATTAGTCCTAGTTAACAACCCTCGAGAAATATTAGTCCTAGTTAACGACCCTCGAGAAATATGCGTCCTCGCTAACGACCCCAGAGAAATATTCATCCTAGCTAACGACCCCAGGGAAATATTCGTCCTAGCTAACGACCTCAGAGAAATATTCGTCCTAGTTAATGACCCCAGGGAAATATTCGTCCTAGCTAACGACCTCAGAGAAATATTCGTCCTAGTTAACGACCCCAGGGAAATATTCGTCTTAGCTAACGACTTCAGAGAAATATTCGTCCTAGCTAACGACCCCAGGGAAATATTCGTCCTAGCTAACGACCTCAGAGAAATATTCGTCCTAGCTAACGACAACAGGGAAATATTCGTCTTAGCTAACGACCCCAGAGAAATATTCGTCCTAGCTAACGACCTCAGGGAAATATTCGTCCTAGCTAACGACCCCAGGGAAATATTCGTCCTAGCTAATGACCCCAGGGAAATATTCGTCTTAGCTAACGACCCCAGAGAAAAGATCATCTAGCTACGACCCCAGAGAATATTCATCCTAGCTAACGCCTCACGAGGGGAAATTATTCGTGCCTATTACGACCCCAGGAAATATTCATCCTAGCTAACGCCCCACCCCAGGGGAAGATTCGTCCTAGCTAACGACTAGAGAAAATATTCGTTCCCTCCTAGCTAACGACCCTAGAGAAATATTCGTCCTAGCTAACGACCCCTAGAGAATAAATTCGTTTCCTGCTAATTCGAAGGAAATATTCGTCCTAGCTAACGACCCCAGGGAAATATTCGTCCTAGCTAACGACCCCAGAGAAATATTCGTTCTACCTAACGACCAGAGAAATATTCGTCTAGCTAACGGACCCCACCCCAGGAAATATTCGTCCTAGCTAAACGACCCCTAGAGAAATATTCGTCCCTAGCTAACGAACCTCGGGAAAATATTTCGTCCTAGCTAACGCCCCAGGGAAATAATTCGTCCTAGCTAACGAACCCGGGGAAATATTCGTCTTAGCTAACGACACCAGAAATATTGTCCGTAGCTAACGAACCCCATAGAAAATATTTTCATCCTAGCTAACGACCTCAGAGAAATATTCGTCCTAGTTAACGACCCCAGGGAAATATTCGTCCTAGCTAACGACCCCAGGGAAATATTCGTCCTAGCTAACGACCCTAGAGAAATATTCGTCCTAGCTAACGACCCCAGAGAAATATTCGTCCTAGCTAACGACCCCAGAGAAATATTCGTCCTAGCTAACGACCCCAGGGAAATATTCGTCCTAGCTAACGACCCCAGAGAAATATTCGTCCTAGCTAACGACCCCAGGGGAATATTCGTCCTAGCTAACGACCCCAGGGAAATATTCGTCCTAGTTAACGACCCCAGGGGAATATTCGTCCTAGCTAACGACCCCAGAGAAATATTCGTCCTAGCTAAAACGGACCCCAGAGATTTCGTCCCCTAGCTAAACCGACCCAGGGAAATATTCGTTCCTAGCTTAACGACCCCCGAGAAATATTTCGTCCAGCTAACGACCCAGGGAAAATATTCGTCCTTAGCTAGTCCTAGCTAAACGACCCAGGGAAATATTCGTCCTAGCTAACGACCCCAGGGAAATATTCGTCCTAGCTAACGACCCCAGGGAAATATTCGTCCTAGCTAACGACCCTAGGGAAATATTAGTCTTAGTTAACGACCCCCGGAAATCCCTGGGGGTACAGTATCGAAGAAAGATCCAATTTCTGTGACCAATTTCGCTCTATAGGAATCTTTAGTAGTCGAAATGTTTACGTAGGTTGTGACGGCAATCAGACTGTCAGCGAATCCATTCATCGAGTGACCCTTTGGAGAGAGAGAGAGAGAGAGAGAGAGAGATAGTATCACGCAAAGCTAATTGTGTAACCAACACGGAACTAATCGGTCTGCTGAAAATGGCCAATCATCTCTCTCTCTCTCTCTCTCTGGAATCTGGAGCATTGTCGTGGTTCCTTGTCGCTATACAATGCTCTATAACTGCTGATCATAACCTGCGTGTACCTGATCTAAAAGACCCCTTAGGGGGGAGTAGTGCATTCAGTGTGGTGCACGGTAGGCATTACGTAAGATTCCTTGCAGCGTCCCTAGCTGCAACTCCTTTCACCCCCGTTCATATTCTTTCTTCCATCTTACTCTCCGCTCTCTTCTAACAAATAATTCATAGTGAAACTGCCAGTCCGTTACGACGCTCCTGATTGGGTGTTGATAAGCCAATCACAGGGCTGGAAATTCTCAGTCTCGAGAGAGAGTTCACAATGGCAGAATGTATGTATGTTCCACCTCTCCTGAGGGATACGTCTTTCAAAAGTATCCCCCAGGAGAGGTGGAATATACATCCTGCCGATGTGAACACTCGAGAGAGAGACTGAGAGTTTCCAGCCCTGTGATTGGCTCATCAACAGCCAATCAGGAGCGTTGTAAGGGACTGGCCTAGAAAGCAGATGCACGGTTGATGTGAATCTACTACCTGATAGCCTATAGCACCTGGTCTTTGCCATGAATTTTACATTTGGATCTGACCGACATATGGGTGATCGGTTAAACTATGCTAATAATAATAATAGTAATAGTAACACCCGTATTGCTTGGCAGTTATAGGCTACGTTCCTTCCTGGAAGTTTGCAGTCAGTTCGTGCGGCTCGAAAGCGCCTCGTGTCAAGGTAGTCCAGTGCTTTTGGACCCTGTTTGTGTAGTAGTCAAGTTGCTTTCGAGGTTAGCTCTCACAAGTGCAGAGGATGTCGTGCACATGGAACTCCGGAAGACGTTCAGGCGAAAATGCAGTTCGTTATTAACCGTGATGCTGTTCTGGTATTTTAGTACATTTTTATACATTCATCTCTTTACTGGTTTATTTTTTCTTGTTTAATGAGTGGGATCTCTCACTCTCTCTTTTTTTTTTTTTTTTTTTTTTTTTTTTTTTTTTTTTTTTTTTTTTTTTTTTATTCCGTAATGGGCACCATATTCTTGGAAGCTTGAGTTTCAAGTCAGTGGTCCCTGTGGGCTTGTTATATATGAATATTTTCATCAACTGAGTAGTAATAATAACAATAATAATAATCCAACACTTGACTAACCCTTAGCCCTGGAATGACGACTTCAGTTCTTATATAATGATCTTGTCGTCTCCCTGTATCAGTCCATTAGTCTTCGAAGAGACAAAAGAGGCCGTTCCCGATGACGTCAGTATCGCTCGGTAGTGGGTCTTGCTATTCAAGGCCTTGTTCAAATGTCACAGGTAGGGAAAGGTTGAACTTTTCGATCTGGTTTTACGGCACGTTTCCCCCAAAATTGTATATACATGGCTTGTGCTGGAGAGAGAGAGAGAGAGAGAGAGAGAGAGAGAGAGAGAGAGAGAGAGAGAGAGAGAGAATTGTTCCTCAGCAATCTATTAAATTAGAGTTCGACTTGGTCATTCACTACGGGCCGAACAAGGGAAAAACAAGAAGTTGTTGGCTTAATACAACAACAACAACATAGTCATTCAGGAGATCTTGCTCTTGAAAACAATGCAGCTGACTTAGCTTTGCGTCTCAGTCATCCTCCACCCTCTTGTTGTTGTTATTGTTTTATTTATTTATTTTTTTAACAATGCAGCTGATTTAGGTTTAACGTCCCAATCCATTTTTGTCTTAGGATTCCAGATAAATGAAGCTTTTAGCGTTTTCCTACAAATGCAAACTATACTTAGATTAGTACTGACTTTTTCTCTTGGTCAGACATTTTCACATATATACTTGGACAGACATTTCCACATATAGCTATACTAACGATTCATTATCCAGTACGAGTCTTTGATCGTTGACGATTTTATACATTTACGTTGACTGTAACACATTTCAGCATCGTGAGAATGCTCGATCATTGCATACAGTCTTATACTTATGGTCTTATAAGGCCCCTCTGTTCAGATACGCAGGTCTCCTTATTTACCTAACGTCCTCTCTCTTTCCTTCCTTCCAGGTTTTCTGTATTAAACACCATTCTCACCTACCTATCCTCCATTCCTGTCGTGTATCCAAGCCTCTTTTTTTTACACTTGTGCTAACATATTAACTTCATTGCGTTACTACATTGCTCCGTTGCCAAGCAGGTTGATATTCATTGCTGTATCTTTCCAGTGCCCTTGTATCATCAGTTATCGTTCAACTCTGTTCTCTTCCAAACGCTTATACAAACTTTTAAACTGCCTCTGTAGTTTCTCTTCGCTGTCACCATTAAGCACCGTAAGGTGTTACTTTGGCCTGTTATCTACGCGTGACCTCCAAGGTGCTATAGTAAATTCACATCAGCCGTGCATCTGATGTCTAGGGCAGTACCCTACGACACTCCTGATTGGTTGTTGATAAGCAAATCACAGGGCTGGAAACTCGTAGTCTCTCTCGGGAGTTCACATAGACAGGATGTATGTTCCACCTCTCCTGAGGGATACTTATGAAATACGTATCCCTCAAGAGAGGTGGACTATACATCCTGCCTATGTGAACTCTCGAGAGAGACTGAGAGTTTCCAGCCCTATGATTTGCTTATCAACAGCCAATCAGGAGTGTCGTAAGGGACTGGCCTCGACATCAAATGCACGGTTGATGTGAATCTACTGTAGTACTATGTAAGCCACTCGGAGCTGACGCGTAGCTAAAAAGTCAAAGTAGCCCGCTCACCGTAATGAATGATTTGCAGATAGCAGCCCTTCTACCCTCGAAATCACGTCACTTCTTCCCAAGCAGTAAACCTGTACCGTTTTTCATGTACGAAGTGGCTGCAGAGAAATACGACAAAAGTCACTACCGCACGTATCCTTGAACTGCTGAATCAGTGACGAATCCTCTACACAGAAGACTATCACGGCCTCTTAACGGTTATTCAGAAGTCACACCAACATCTCAGTTTTGTTCCCTCTACCAAGTTATCTCAGACATTTCCTCACTATATTTTATTGTTCGCCATTCAAGAGTCGAATCAATGGGGTTAGTTTGAGATGTACTCCCAGGTGTCATAAGACACTGATTACAACGCTGCATTGATGTCTTACAGTTCAGCGCTAAAGTTACTGGTCATTTATTTTCAACAATGTAGGCAGTCTTTGGTAGACTGCACTCAAACACTGTCGGCCTGTTCATTACATGAAGAGTTGAGATTCCTGTAACGCCAGCCAGACATATTGTATGGGAGCAGGAAGAACTTATTAACCAACAAAAGATTCAAATGAAAAAAAAATATTAAGAAAACAATAGCCAATGCGGAGGGCTGTCTAGTATAAGCGTGTGGCGGCTTTATTGCCTCCCATATACTACACAGTAGGGCGGAAGTCTTCGTCGAAGTCAGGAGTACAAATGGACCCTTCGTTCGTTTATGTTTTTATTGATTAAATTTCCTGTTTGATGATGAATCTGGCGTATAGGTATATCATTTGCTTTATTATCAAAGGTGGTTTTGTGTTACGCTTATTAAATTCAACTGTTGTAGTTGTTCTTTGTGTATCATAGATTCTTATATTCACTGAGTATACTAACTCATTTTAAATTTTTCCTTAGAAACTCTCTCTCTCTCTCTCTCTCTCTCTCTCTCTCTCTCTCTCTCTCTCTCTCTCTCTCTCTCTCTCCGAGTTCTCAATTTTTTTTCACATTTTGTTTTTCAGTTTATTTTTTTATTTTCCAATTTTGTTGAAAGCATCATTGAGTAATAATATACCCTTGAACAATATTGAAGACAACGTTCTTAGTCGTTTAGGTTCCTTTAGAATTGCTTCTAAGAGTGCAATTAGAATATATATATATAGATAATATATATATAATATATATATATAGATAACTATTATTATATAATATATTAATATTAAATTTTGTTTCTCAGGTTCCAGTGGCCTTTGCTCGCCAAAGTAAGTTCAAGCTGTCCCATGAGAGAGAGAGAGAGAGAGAGAGATGCGATGAGGAGACGAGGAGACGATGAAGGAGAGAGAGAGGAGAGAGTTTTGCTATTTCCGGGGATCTCTTGCCCGCAAAGGGATGGTTGGTATCGCTTGGCGAATGTTAATTGCTGCTTGTTGCTTTCTTACGCATAGTTTGTGCCTCTCTGTACTGTAACGGGGTCCCACAGAGCTCACTGAAGGAAAAGGCCAGATGACGTTTCTTGATAGTGATCTTATATATATTCATGCCTGGCGGTAAAAGTGTTCTGTTACAACAGAATTCCATCTAATAAAAGGAGCCCATAAAACGCCAAAATATAGAAAGTTAGTACTACTTTTTTTTCAGAGAGGAGACAGTCTTTGAAATATAGTACTTTCTATATTTTGGCGTTTTTTATAGGCTCCTTTTATTATATATATATTATATATATATATATATATATATATATATATATATATATATATATATATATATAATGTTTGTGTGGTAGTAGTACTAGTAGTAGTAGTAGTAGTAGTAGTGATAGTGGTAGTAGTAAGAGAGAGGAAATTAATTTCTACCTCTTAACGTAGACTGTTCAGTGGGCCTTGGACGGACGGTAAATAAAAACTTATTCATGTATGAGCCGGTATCCCTTTATGGAAGAGAAGTGTGGATATTGAATGCAGACGAGAGAAAGATTGAAGAATGTGAGGTTAATCATAATTTGTATATGTGACGGAATTAGAAATGAACGCTTGAGAAGTGTGAAGATCTTTTGATGCAAGGAAAAGTTTAGTATAGGTGAGGTGATGGGGAAATGTTATAACCGAGAGGGATCAGTCGTGTAGAAAGAATGGAGGACGGTGTGTTGGTGAAGTATTTTGAGGAAAACCGATTAGTAAACCTAGAAAGTGATGGGCAGATGGCGCAGAAGGAGTTTTGAAAAAAAAAAAAGTTCAGTAATCATCAAGTATGAGTGTTTGCAAGCAAGATAGAGGTGAGTGGCACAGTGTTTGTAGGGAAGACGGTTTGACGAGATGCTGATTAGCTTTCCGTTAATATAATAATTCCATATTCTGTCAGTTGGGGACTCCACATTTTTTCAAATGAGGCCACTATGTCATCAATAATCGTATTGAGGTCTATTTTCCTTTCAAAAACTGCCAGATATCATCAGTTACCTATGCAGGCACTAGGGTGCTACTTTCTCCAATCTAAAGCTGCTGACAACGCTTCTTTAGCTAAGAAATAAAAACGCTCGGTAATTCCATAGTCAACCACTAAGGCTACCAGTTTAACCAAATATGAAACCACCACGACATTCTTTGGTTTTGGTCCACCTTAGTGGTTTTCCTTTATGCGCCGAAGAATTCCGTCTTTATTATGCCCTCATGTTGACTAAAAACGAACGTGTGTAATAATATCTTTACGACCAATCACCCCTTTTCCAAGATCTTATACAGTGTAGGCCTAAGGTTCGCCGGTTTCCGTTGTTAAGAGAACTGTAGCAACGCATAGCCTGTATTTCCCGTCTTGAGAAGGACAGTTGTGAGACAGTATAAATGATTAATCTGCGATCATTGTTTTTTTTATCGTAGAAATTTTAATTTTTACAGTATGAAGAATTGATTTATTGTTATTAATTGACATCGTAGAGCAGTGCTTTTTATCACGGTGGAACAACTTCGCAAAATGAAAGTAACAACATTATAATGTCCTATAAGTTTCTTGGAACTTGTTTACACACGAAGTTTCCCACTTACGTCAGTGTTCCTCTTCATTGCTCAACCCGCGGAAACGGCCACTTGAAGGCAAATCTGCCAGGCCACGTTTCATTGTGCAATAGTACGAGGTTCGGGTCTCACTTTAGTTTGGTAAGAGTTAACTGGTCAACTGCTGTAAAGTCCTTCCTTATACAGTACACGATTTCCCCTGTGCGGCTGCCCCCACCTCATTCGACGAGTTGGATGATGTATAGGAAATTTTGGTAGTTGCTTTTGAATTTCGCGCTTGGTGGCGATTAATGTATTGCTTCAAATTTAATCCTTATTATTATTATTATTTTTTTTTTTTTTTTATCACAGTCCTCCAAATCGACTGGGTGGTATTTATAGTGTGGGGTTCCGGGTTGTATCCTGCCTCCTTAGGAGTCCATCACTTTTCTTACTATGTGCGCCGTTTCTAGGATCACACTCTTCTGTATGAGTCCTGGAGCTACTTCAGCCTCTAGTTTTTCTAGATTCCTTTTCAGGGATCTTGGGATCGTGCTTAGTGTTCCTATGATTATGGCTACAATTTTACTGGCATATCCCATATCCTTCTTATTTCTATTTTCAGATCTTGATACTTATGTGGCGCCGTGGCAGAGTGGGTTAGGTCGTCAATGGTCTGGTTAAGCAACATTGAGGCTGGTCAGTCATTGGATGGGTGACCGCTCTCCTCGGCGTTGATTCCTTGGGAAAGGATCTTTACCATAATTTCCTCAGTCTACTCAGCTGTAAATGAGTACCTATCCCTGATGGGGTAGGGTCCAGCTACGGGTTAAATAGCAAAACTCAGCAATGATGTTAAGAAATGAAGGAATAAACGACAACGACGTAAATGGAACCTCTGGCAACAGAGGAGCTTCGTCCGGCAGCCAGGTATTCAACCCAATTGAAGGGGTAGACGGTCAGGTACTTGGAGGTCGTCATCCAGCAACTGACCACCACAACGACAGTAACCAACAGCCTGAGATTATTATTATTATTATTATTATTATTATTATTATTATTATTATTATTATTATTATTATATATTGGAGAAGCAAATCTACAGTTATGTATAGCCTATGTACATAACTGTGGATATTTTTTCTCCATTTCAAGACTCATGCTACTAATACTACTGCTATTATTATTATTATTATTATTATTATTATTCTTCGTGTGAATTTGGCTATGAATAACACGGTGGCCATTGTAAAAGACTGGTTCTGTCATTTTATGTATTGTCTGACCCTTGAGGATGCGTTTGGCAATGTCTAGACTTTAACTCTTCATGCATAATAAATATCAGTTAACCTTGTAATGCATTGTAATGGAATTATTACACTAACTGATATTGATATTGACGGTAAAACGTTAATGCTAACGAGAATAATGGACTATTAACTAGTGTGACTTCATTTCCCCTTCGAGAACTAGCCAGCTGCAAAGCTAGGTGGACTTTCCTATAGATACAGAACTGTATGCGTGACGTAGTTACATTTTAAGAAGTTTGAGGCGACTTGTACGCACACAGTCAGAGGAAACAAGTCAAACGGATATCCTGAGTCCCTTTTTATTATTATTATTATTATTTTTTTTTATTTAGAATTATACTGTTGTCAAAAGCGATAACTCGCGTATTCTTAATTTCTGTCGTGTTTCCCTGAACTTTCGACGCTTAGCTTACTCTCTTGGGCTTGGCTAAACAGAAACTGATCATTTCATCATGTAAGAACGACAGTTTAATTTAATTTAACTTAATATTATATGTATTATATGTATTCTAAGTATCTTTTCTCAGTCAGCTTTGAAGTTGTGACGCTTTCTACGAATAATGTATCTGGCAAAAAATGAAGTGTGTCACCGTAGCCTTTCTCATGCGTATTTTTGTTTCCTGCTTGACTTTTGCTTGAAGCAAAATGTCGCAGATGTAGGACAGCATGTTTTGCGTAAACGCCACATGAGGTGCCAGTTATGCAATTGCTCAAAAGTCGTCTCAGGGTAGCCGGAAATTACGTTTACAAAAGTAAGCTATAGTAGATTCACATCAACCGTGCATTTGATGTCTAGGCCAGTCCCTTACGATGCTCCTGAATGGATGTTGATAAGCCAATCACAGGGCTGGAAACGCTCAGTCTATCGAGAGAGTTCACATAGGCAGGATGCATCTTCCACCGCTCCTGAGGGATACGTCTTTTAAAAGTATCCCTCAGGAGAGGTACACATATACATCCTGCCTATGTGAACTCTCGAGAGAGACTGAGAGTTTCCAGCCCTGTGATTGGCTTATCAACAGCCAATCAGGAGTGCCGTAAGGGACTGGCCTAGACATGAAATGCGCGACTGATATGAATCTACTATAGTACATTGAGCACCAAGACTAAAGACATCAAAATACTACCGGCTGAAGTGAAGATCATACGAGAAGAGAGCAGGTTTGAAAAAAAAAATTAAAAACACTTCTGACGAGAAAACTCTAAAAGACAATTATAAGATTTAAGAAGCACCTTCATTTGAAAACGTACAATAATCATCCCTCTGGAGAGCTGTACATAAAACCAAACAATGTGACACAAAATGAAGTTAATGACAACACAGCGGTGAATGTAATCACATATTTAGAGGAAACAAAAAAATTCTTACCTGTTAATTATTTAGAGGAAACAAAAAAAAAAAGTCTTACTGGGTAAGAAATGGACATTAATCATAGTGTTCTTTTGCAGAAAGGATACAAATGGAATAATGCCATCAGAGGGAAATGTTGTCTTATGTCACTAGAATTGAGTGCAATGGATATATATAATTAGGTGAACATTCTAGAATGTTTGTGGAGGTGAATGTTGATGATGCAAAAGTGAGATTACAACATAAAATAATGGAAAGCTATGAGGGGCTGGAAAGAGTACAAGTGATGATAATGTGATTGAGTGGCTGACTGTGTCTGCTAAGGCTTGTCTGGAAGAGGGAAAAGTGCCTAAGGATTGGGTGAGAATTCATTGTTCTGTCAGATGTAGTATATATGTGTAAGAATGACATAGGTTATTAAGTGTACAAAGTAAGGGGCATGGTTTTGTTTGATTGACAGTAACACAGAGAAGAGAATGTCTTGATAAGTGTCGAGCAATGTGGGTTTTAGACAGGGAGGGAGAGTGTGTATCAAGTGTTTGTCAGAGGACAGGTGTAAGTTAAGCAATCTCAACCTGCAGATGTGTTCTTTCGTGACATCTATCAGCAGCCACATCATTTCCGTCGTGATCGTAGGTTCGAATCCCACCTGGAGAGGTAGGAGTTTCTCCATATTTATATTTCCTCGTCCAGAATCAATGCTTAGAGAATTAAGCGTAGTTATAAAAAAAAAGTTAAGACATCTTTGTGGCTTAATGATAGTTAGTCATAAATTTCTTACAGCATTAATTATGCTTCATTATATACTGCATAGAAGAAGCGTGCAGTCAGCGAATAAGAGAATATGAGGCACGGTACGAGGTCGCCTAATTGATAAAATGTTAATATTGTCGGTGTTTATCATCACCGTTATCCGCTCAGTAAACCACAAAATGTATAGGTAAATATGTTAAGGGCAGTAGCGGTTTAAATTTGCTGGGATAGCTGGTGACTGCCTCAGGTCTATACGGTTTACTGTCCAGTGTTGTTTTCTAGTACAGCAGTCGGTACTAAGGGCGGTCCTAGAACGTTACCTAGCGGGACAATACCAGACGTGTTAAGACCAAGTTCATTGAAGACTCCACCAACTTGAAAAATATCGTAAAACAGCGAATTAAATCAGTTCAGTTGCTTTCGACACCACAGTTGCGACGTTTTTTTTATACAGAAACGATTATATTTGCCATGAACTGCTGCGGTAAGTGTCAGGAAAGAACTGAGCTCTGATGGGAAATAGGATTATACGTCAGAGCAAGTGGTTATGCAAGGTCGTGTGACTGCTCTCTTCTCTCTCCCCTCCTCCCCTGCTTCTCTTATCCCCCCCCCCCCGCCCTCCCTGGTTTTTTTCGGGTTTCTAAGGACAGCAAGGTTTTTGTCCAGCGAGTGATTCTCTCTCTCTCTCTCTCTCTCTCTCTCTCTCTCTCTCTCTCGAACAGTTATTGGGCCCGTGTTAAAGTGAAACAACTATATATATAATATATATATATATATATATATATATATATATATATATATATATATATATATATAATATATATATATATATATATTTCAATGTTATTAAAAGCAGCCCTTTTTAGGCTTTTAGAGGCATTTAAGGTGAGATCAGAAGTTCCCTGATCTATCACGTCCCAATTTTTTCTTGTTTTTTTATTTAAAAAGATTTTTTTTAGCTGTTTATTTATTTTTTTCTTGTTTTGATTTTATCTAGATTTTTTTTATTTTATTTTTTTTACTTTTATCTATTTTATTTTATTTACTTTTTTGTTTTCTTTTTCATCTCTTTTATATTATTGAATATTTTCTTGTTTTGTGTTTTGTCTATTTTATTATAGTATTGAATTTTTTCTTGTTTTATTCCTTAGCTATTGTATATATAGCATTTTTTCTTTCTTTTATCTATTTTTTCATTTTGTTCTTTTTTTTATCTAGTCTGTTTTGTTGATTTTCTTGTCCTTTTGTGCGACTCATGCTGGGCTTGTTCTTTTAGCTAATTGTCGTGGTCATTTGTTCAAGGTGAGCTGTCGTTTTACCGCCGCCTGGTTTTTTTTTTTTTTTTTTTTTTTTTTTTTTTTTTTTTTTTTTTTTTTTGGGGGGGGGGGGGGGGGGGGGGGGGGGGGGGAGCTTCTTGTGACGTGGCGGATCAGCCACGCCCACGCTCTAGAGGCGCAGGTCCTCCAAATTTTTGTGGATTGTGTAACGACTTGATCCAGCCGATGAGGGATGGAGGGAACGCCGCACTTTGTTGTTGTTTGTTTCAGACGCCATCTTTGTTTTTTTTTTCAGATGTTTTTTTTTTTCAGACGCCATCTTTGTTTTGTTTTTTTCAGGCGCCATCTTTGTTTTTTAGAGATGCCATCTTTGTTTTTTTGAGATGCCATCTTTGTTTTTTCAGGCGCCATCTTTCTTGTTTTTCAGACACCATCTTTGTTTTTTTTTTTCTAGACACCATCTTTGTTGTTTTTTCAGACGCCATCTTTGTTGCTTTTGCAGACGCCGCCTTTGTTGTGGGTTTATTGAACTGAACTGAGTATAAAATGTAGGCCACAGGCCAAGCACTGGGACCTGTGAGGTCATCCACTGCTGAAAATAATGCTGAAACAGTTGTAAAGACAGGGTGGAAAATAAGATAGCAGAAAGAAAATATGAACGGAAGTACAGTAAAAGGTTTGATTGATTGTGTCTATTAAACCTGGCGTCACAACATTTAGGTAATTGACACCGAAATAAATTAAAAAGAAAAAATTAAATTTTTAATAAATTTCATAAAAATAACTATAAATATATGTATATAAAAATCTTGTTCATATATATAAGTTCCTACGTAGACAATCTATGAATTTATATACCTCCTCTATATTACAATCCTTTCCAAGAATTGTAGCTAGGATAAAATTACCTAATGGCAGGAGTTGCAGCTAGGGCCCGATGGGACGCTGCAAAGAAATTTGTAAGGAATGCCTACAGTGCACTGCGTAAGGTGCACTGACGCCCCCCCCAGGGGGTTCATTTTTTATTGACGGTAGAGGTAAAGGTAATTATATATTATATATATATGTATATATATATATATATATATATATATATATAATATATATATATATATATATATAGTAATTTATATATATATATATATATATAGAGAGAGAGAGAGAGAGAGAGAGAGAGAGAGAGAGAGAGAGAGAGAGAGAGAGAGAGAGAGAGGGTTCATTATTCGAGCGAGAAGCTGAAAGCAACTTCGGCGCTGCAAAAAATAAAAAAAAAATAAAAAAAGTTCCAGGCCAGTAGAATGTTGCAGCAACGGCTGGATTGTGTGGTAACTACCTGAGAGAGAGAGAGAGAGGGAGAGAGAGAGAGAGCAACAGGTGGCGGTGCTATCAGTCGGGTTGTGGGATTTGAGGCCATTTTTGAGTTTTTAGTTTTTATTGTATTTTTATTTCAATAGAAGGTTCTGTTTACGTGAAATTAATGATCTTTAAAAACAAGTATCCAGGCTGAAGGGATGGGGGTTGGGGGAGTTAGAGGTGAGGCTGAGGGGTTTTGAAGGACGTCCCGTGCATGACGTTGAACCCTACTCCCCCCCCCCCTCCCACATTATTCTACCCAATATACACCGGTCTGTGTTTCCCACCCTTTTACACAAAGTTTGCCTGCTAGTGTATTTGTTAATGTGAGCTATCATCGCTCTGACAAGCTCTCTCTCTCTCTCTCTAACAAAAACAACAACAATGGCAATAAAATTGTAAAATAACTAATGGTGTAACTATTGTATTTTTCAAAAAGCCTCTGATTCCCATAATGATTTTTATCTCTCTCTTTCTCTCTCTCGGAAATGGAACCTTGAGGAATAGGAGTAAAAAAACGTTAATATAACCAGTCATCATGAACATGGGAATGACTTAGCGATATTAGCTATAATACCAAAACATCCATTGGGTCTTTGTGTTTGTGTATATGACAATATATATATATATATATATATATATATATATATAATATGTATATAATATATTAGGTATATTCTAAAAGCAGTTGCTGATGCAAATGCCAAATGGTAGAAAATCATCACTGATAAAACATTATGTATACATATATAAATAAATGTCTGTTTTCATATTTACGTAATGTATAATTTGGGTGTACCTACGTTTATTAAAAATAATATTTTAATTATAAATTTGAAAGATTTTGAAGACAGTTAGTTTTTTTGTTGTTTTGTTGTAGAAATACTGTATTTTTGGCCAGACACGGCGAATTTCCACCAAGCAATTTTCACAATACAGAGACTTCAGATCTGCTGAGGTACGAAGGGGGAGTCTATATGCAGCCCCAGATAGCCTCTGTCTGTGTTTCTTCATGTGAAGAAGCATAGTGAGGACCACGCCCATGTATGTATACACGGATAGATAGGGGCGTCCCCTCTCTCTCTCTCTCTCTCTCTCTCTCTCTCTCTCTCTCTCTCTCTCTCTCTCTCTCTCTCTCTCATTCATGTTAGCGAATCTCCGAGAGATAGGGAAGAGTTTTTAAGTAGTGAGCTAAAAGACGTTTCTCTCTCCTCTCTCTCTCTCTCTCTCTCAATCTCTCTCTCTCTCTCTCTCTCTCTCTCTCTCTCTATATATATATATATCTATATATTATATATATATATAGGCTATATATATATATAGCTATATATATATATATATATATAATATATTATATAATATATATATATATATATATATATATAATATGTATGTTATGATGTGTATGTATGTATGTATGTATGTATGTATGTATGTATGTATGTAGGTCCATTTAAGAATCCATAGAAACATATGTAGCCCAACAGGAAAGATCATTGCAAGTTAATGAATAAAAAAATAGATAAAAAACAATTAAATTGGGAAATACATGTGTGATGAAAGAGAATTGTATGTGACGGGTGAAAGTTTCGTCCATGGCTGTCAAAATGACCTTAAGGACCAATGAGGAGCAGTAAAAAGATTAACCCTAGGGAAACCATGATTGAATGGCTGACTTGTGATGTTACAAAGGTACTGCAAAGGTAATGGGCTCCCGAGTCAGTTTGACCTATTGCTAGGTGTGTAATAAGTGACCAAGCTCCGTAGGGGGCTAGTTCCGTCAGTGTACTACCTCGTGCGGTGGTGCACTGTAGGCATTTCTTGAAGTTCTTTGCTGCAGCGTCTTTCGTTCTATTACAAGTAACTGAAAGCTTATCAGGAATTTCTTCATCTGGCTGTTTATGTTATCTTAAGTGAACTGTAGTTTCGGCCGACAATTCTTTTAAGGTTTTGGTATCGTGCTTTGGCAACCTACCATTATGAAATCGGATGCACCGTTGAATCATAGGTTGCCAGGGCACGATAAGGATATTCCTCAGGCTCGCTGGCCTCGGCTCGAGGAAATTGTAATGATCGTAGAGTGAAAACAACAATTTTTGTTAGGAGTGACTCGGGATGTCGAGCATCATGAAGTCTCTCTCTCTCTCTCTCTCTCTCTCTCTCTCTCTCTCTCTCTCTCTCTCTCTCTCTCTCTCTCTCTCTCTTGGTTTGACTGTCTGGCTATCATTTTTCCTGCGGAATTCTCTTATATGTGCCCATACATAACTTTGGTTGGTATGGTATTAGCGTCCCACCTCGTTCGTCGCGGGTTCGATTCTCGGCCATTCCATTGAGGAGTGAGAGATGTGTATTTCTGGTGATAGAAGTTCACTCTCGACGTGGTTCGGAAGTCACGTAAAGCCGTTGGTCCCGTTGCTGAATAACCACTGGTTCCATTCAACGTAAGAGCACCAAACAAACAAACAAACATACATACATAACTGTGGGTTTGTTTCTTCAAGTGAAGAATGACGTTCAGTGGTGATATTTTGTCTTTGCCATTTAAAGAGGGCGAATTCACAATATATCTTTTCATTTGACGTTTAGGTAAGAAGAATGTGCATATTCGTTTATTTACTTTTATAAAATGTGTAACTTGCCCAAGTACATTCTATACATTCACTGACCATAAGTCACTTAAGTGTATTGTGACGTATAGATAGTCTTTTATCCCAATTATATGAGGAGAAAACAAATTTTAATTTCCTTATAAGGTAGATTAGCTTGACATTCCAATAGAATTGAAGTGTTTCTAATGACGGGCGAAAGGTTAACAAAGTAAGTAAGGGTGACTTGAGTGCGAGGAATTTGTTCCAGCGTAGTGGTTGATGTCAAGGGTTGATTGATTTCATTGATTTCCCAGCTGTAGTAGACTTTCTTTTGATACAAAAGCGGTTTCTGGGTGTGTCTTGAATAAGCCATTGTTCTTTGTGCAGCGCTGTTAGTATTAGGAAGTACATGCAGATATACTATATACGTCGAAAAGGTCTCAAAGCGTTTATACTCCATTGCTTCACATTCTTTCGTGGATTTTGCCTTTTATTTATATATTCATCACGTTCTAAATTTCTCAGAAATGTGAGATGAGATCCACAGTGAAGTGCTACTATGTCACGAAACATAGTTATTAAGACTTGTTTATCAAAATGGCTACAATGAACAGGTCTACCACCAATGCCACGAGGGAAAGAGAAACAATGGGAGTGCTGCTATAGGCCTTTAGGCTCATCTAAGTAAAGGACAGGATGTCGAAAGGCCTAGCGGCACTCCCACTGTTTCTCTTTTCTTCGTGGCAATTTGTCTATTCGCCACGTTCCATATTTTCTTGATTCATTTATACATAGGCTACACACACACATATAGCTATATATATATGTGTGTGTTTGTATGTATGTATGTATGTATGTGCTATCAAAACAACGAAATTTTAAGTATTGTCACCATATAAGGTTATAGTCTTCAACAGATATTGCTTAAAACGGGACTTGCAATTTGTGTTCCAGTTCGGTATGTAGTCGACACGTTGCATGATCAGATTGTACCAGTATGAACTAACTGTAATATCATAGGTGTGGGTGTGGCTCCCCAGTAATTCATGATTTATTCTAAAATGTGTGGATCTGTTTAGTTTACTCAGTTGATTTATGGTGTAACAACTGTGATGATGTAAAACGGGGTTATCGGTTACAAAGTTAGTTCTGAAAAAGGATTTGAAAGTAGGTCTAGTGACCGAATTTACGGCAAGGCCTAGAATTAGGTATACGACAGTTGTTGCTATTATTATTATTATTATTATTATTATTATTTTATTATTATTATTATTATTATTATTTTATTATTATTGTAGTTTTTGTTGATGTTACACACCAAGCTGTAATACTTATTGGGAAAACAGAATGCTGACAAACATACCTAGGTATGTACCCCGATAGAGAAAACAGCTCTGTGCAGAAATTGAAACAAGAGGTAAAGAATAAACCACTGGAGAGAAATACAAGAAGAAAACAAATAGATAACAATGTAAATAAGTCAACGAATCAACTGTTCAGTGAGACTCACGTTCAGTCTGCCCATCAGAAATACTTTTGAACAGTGATTCAACTCCTGAATTTCCAGAAAGACTGTTGGAATTCACAGGCTTTCTGAACTCTCTGGCTTTCTGAATTCACTGGCGTTCTGGTGCTAGGTGGTGGATGGCATTCTAGTCTAGGAGGATCATTAGGAACTAGTATATCTTGCCCAGCGTGCACAGCCATCTAATGGAGCGACTGTGTCAGAGATTAATATGAGGATCAGGAATCAGAATTGTAATAGAACTCGTTATTGTCCACCACTTACGATGCTAGTGAGCTGTTGGAGACTCAACAAGGGGACGGTATTCAGAACCTGGAAGAATACCAGATGGAAATCATCTCCTTAGGAGATTGTTAATTCGTATTACAGGGACGAAAAGTAATTACTATTTATAAATTCATATTAAAGGGATATCATCTCCTCAAGAGGTTTTTTAAATCTTATTAGTGGTACAAAAAGTAATTACTATTTATAAATTCACATTGAAAAGAAATCAGCTCCTCAGGAGATTTTTAATTCGTATTCCTGGGACGACAAGTAATTACTATTTATAAATTCATATTAAGGGGTGAGGCGAATTGTCATTTAGAAGTGGAGAAGGTCGGTAAAGACATAAACGAATAGACAATACATTGAAAGAAATAGATAAAGCAAGCACAACAAGATTGCGCAAGCACCCCCCCCACACACACAGAAAGAGAGAGAGAGAGAGAAGAGAGAGAGAGAGAGAGAGAGAGAGAGAGAGAGAGAGAGAATTTCACATGTCCCTGACCGTTCCAGCTCCACAACAGCTCTCTCTCTCTCTCTCTCTCTCTCTCTCTCTCTCTCTCTCTCTCATCGTCTTCACCTCCCCCAACCCGTTATCTATACATCAGTTTTGTATATTACATATACAAAACTGATTTTGTATATGTAATATATTATATGTATATATCTATATACATAATATATAAACATCGAGCTACAAATGACCTTTAATATCTAATTCACTTTACCTCGGAATTAATATATTTTCATATATGCTTAACCGAAGGGGAATTTAATAGGCGATAATCGCCTAATAAAATTTCTCTTCGGTTAAGCATATATGAAAATATATTAATTCCGAGGTAAAGTGAATTAGATATTAAAGGACATTTGTAGCTCGATGTTTATATATGAATCAAGGTAATGTGATATGACGTTATCTTTTCACGATCGACCGTAGCTTAATACCTAGTTAATCGGCGTACGAACCGTTCAAGATGTCCTATTATTTATTTATTGGACTTTAATCACGGTGTTCCAAACTTTAACTTTCTGTCGAGTTCAGTTTAACAATAGGCACTCCATATATATATTAATACGTTAATATATTTATAAGTAATTATTTATATATATTATATATTTATAATATAATATTAATAATATAATATAATATATATGTTTTAAGGAATATATAATATATATATTATAGTTATGATATTATTTTATTTAATTTATTTATATAATTAATAATATTATATTTAACTTACACAATATAATTATACATATATGTATTAATGAATAGTATTATATATAATAGTATATATTATATGAATTAATATAAGTATTCATTAAATTATATATAAGTAAAAATTATATATATATATATATTATTATTAAGTAATATTACACTATATAATATATATAATAGATAATCATTTCAAGCTACAAATGTCCTTTAATATTTTAAATTCACTCTACCTCCCAAATGATATATTTTCATATATGTACCGAAGGGGAATTTTTAGTTGATTATAATTTCGTCCCCCCGTCCCCCCTGGGATCGAACCACCGTCCAAGTGGACGGGGACCGAAATCAGGACAGTCGATCCCACGGGGGGACGAAATTATTATCAACTAAAAATTCCCCTTCGGTACATATATGAAAATATATCATTTGGGAGGTAGAGTGAATTTAGATATTAAAGGACATTTGTAGCTTGAATGATATATAAATGAATCACGTTCCGATGTGATAAATATTCATTCATAGTATATATATATATATATATATATATATATATAATATTATATTATATATATATATATACATACATACACATACACATTCTCGTGTATATAAAACTAAAGTTATGCATAAATGTGTACAAGAAAAAAATGTTTTCTATTATTTCTTCAGGACAAGAATATTTATCCTTAAATTGATCATTATAATGTATTATTTGTAATACTTGCATTACAACAGCTGCAAGTGGGGTTTCTTTTTGTGATTACCTCTCTCTCTCTCTCTCTCTCTCTGTCTGTCTGTCTGTCTGTCTTGCAGTTCAGCGAAATGGCGACCTCCCTCCCTCCTCCTGAATCCACTTTGGGATTGCTTTTAGTGGAAGCAAAGACAGGTGAATCACCGAGAGAGAGAGAGAGAGAGAGAGAGAGAGAGAGAGAGAGAGAGAGAGAGAGAGAGAGAGGCCTTGGGCGTGCTGCATTTCTCTTGTTACCGGACAATTTGCACCATTGACATTATAAATACCCAAAAAAACTTTGTCAAGGATGGGTTCTTGGGTTGTATTGAAGGATTGTTTTATGGGGCGGCCGGGGGAGGGGGTGTTTAAGAGCCCCTTATAAAGGAGGTCAGTAGTTTTAATCGAGCTTCTTTGAAAAAGATCTCATTAGCCAAAGCGAACTCCAAAAACTTGAGTAACTCGGGATTTCACTTTCTCTGAAAGCCATTTTGTTAGGCTCAGTATGTTCTGCCTATTCCACGTTATATCATGCCCCGTCTTAACATAAAATGTACTTATGGGGAAATCTAACTACTCTGAGATGGCTTTGTCCGTCCGCACTTTTTCAGTCCGCCCACAGATCTTAGAAACTACTGAGGCTCCAGGGCTGCAAATTGTTACGTTGATCATCCACCATCCAATCATTATGCATACCAAATTTCAGTCCTCTAGCCTCAGTAATTTTTTTTTTTTATTTCAATTAAAGTTATCCATGGTCTTACCTATGGTCGTGCGTCTGACACCGCAACAACACAGGCCACCACGGCTGGCTGAGAGTTTCATACAGCATTTATATATGCTGTACAGCAAATTCGATTCCGCTGGAGAAACTTCGGCGCATTTTTTACTTGTTTATTTATTTTTTTAATTCAAGGTGTTTGACAGAGTCGGTTTTATGTCCCGTCAGCTACTCACTCTAAGAAAATAGTTCTTTATGTACACCTCTTTTAAGGTCTCTTATTGGACTCCTTTTTGTTGTTGAGGGTGTCGATGCTAGATTCGTCCCTCTCCCTACCTTGGAGCGTCTAAGAGGATTGATCGGTATGGTCTTGACCTGCCACCTGGATGGTCGTGAGTTCGATTCTCGGGCATTCCATTGAAATGGTGTTAGATATGTGTATTTCTGGTGATCGGAGTTCGCTCTCGACGTGGTTCGGAAGTCAAGTAAAGCCGTTAGTCCCGTTGCTGAATAACCACTGGTTCCATGCAACGTAAAAACACCATACAAACAAACAAACAAACAAAACTAACTAGAGTGGTCTCAGGTGGAGACGGGGAAGATTTATATTGGATGGACAGAAGATAATTGCTATTGCAATGAAGTTCCTTCAGTCGTGAAGGAACTTTTGTTTCAAGAGGAAACAATTCAGCCGACGGCAAGTTCGCAAAGCCAGGAGAGAGAGAGAGAGAGAGAGAGAGAGAGAGAGAGAGAGAGAGAGAGAGAGAGAGAGAGAGAAACTGGCCTTGGGAGCGTTGCAGTTATCTCGTTACCAAATAGCGACTGAAAAAATAACTATTTGGATGTTGTCATGGAAAAAATCAAAAGGTCGATTGGAAATGCAGTGAAATGAAGACCTTCATACATCGGTAAACATTGATTTTTTTTTTTTTTTGTCATGATTCTCGTTAAATGTGGCTTAAGGATTATACTGTATTGCAGTTAACACTGGAAATACCAATCTTCCCCTAAAGTGCTCGTATACCTGCTTCTGGTATCCGGAGTTCATACCGAGTAGGATCGAGTTTTCTTGTTCTCTCTCTCTCTCTCTCTCTCTCTCTCTCTCTCTCTCACACACACACACAGTCTGAAGCATGAGGAAGCTTCGGTGGCGTGTGTAATGCCTTGCAATTAATTCTCCCTCTGATACTAATAATTAATTCTCCCCTTGGTAATAATAATAGTAATAATTAGGGTAATTAAGAGAAACGGACATAATTATTGGTTATATGAATGGTACGCTGTTACGTTTAGCCACATGAAGAATGTATGATTCTTTATGTATATTTGTGATGCATACTATGTATACTTAATGCTGTATATTGCCTGGAAACACTCACATAGATTCTACGTCGGACGTAGAATTATCGGTATATTCATAGTTGCCATACTCTAAATGGATATATATATATATATATATATATATATATATATATTATAATATATATATATATATATATATATATATATATACCTATATATTTCCATATTCCTGCCCAAAGTAAGTATAAGTAAATATATAAGATATTTGCAATATTTGCTTGTTGCTTTCAGTGCAAAGTAAAATTGGTCACAACAGCCACGTTTGTTTTCTTGAGTTGAAAAGATGTTAGTTTGTCATTGTGTCTCGGGCCCCCTAGTAGGGCCTTCTCCTGGGGCGGTTCGCGGACCCCAGTTTGGAAACCATTGGCCTAATGGACAGCAATGATAGTTGACGTCATATAAACTGAAAAAAGTCGTTTAAAAAAAAGGTACCCCACTCAGCACGTGCTCAAGCGAATCGGTATTATGTGGTGAAAAAAAAAAGAAGAAAACTTCACGCTGGTTGAAGTTACCTTGAGAAGGTGTAATTGTAATTATTATCTGGAGTTACCAACCTTTCGGAATTCCTAAACAATGGTTTGGATCTCTCTCTCTCTCTCTCTCTCTCTCTCTCTCTCTCTCTCTCTCTCTCTCTCTCTCTCTCTCTCTCTCCAGGATTTTGAGGTGGTTGCCACATAATTGAAGTCTATATTATATATATATATATATATATATATATATATATATATATATATATATATATATATATATATATACACACACCTTTGGGCTTGTTTCGTACGAATAGGGCTCATCTCTGAATATAATAATAATAATAATAATAATAATAATAATAATAATAATAATAATAATAATAATAATAATAATTTAACCCTAAGAATTTTGTCACATCTTGAACTTGTCTGACAATACAAGTAGGTCTTCTCTCCTGGTTCGTGCCTAAGAGGAATAATTGTACGGTCCACCATGAGCTACTTTAGTGGTATGTATATTTAATAATACTGCAAACCCTGGCGATGTTTCACATCCAGTCTGTTCACGAGTTGCAGAAAGCTAACGGTAGAAGACTTTACTAGAGAAAAGCTCTTGTCTTATGGATATGCAAAATCATAATGGGGGGGGAAGGGGGGGGTTCTTATGAACGATCAGATTTGAAGATATTCTACTACTGATTTCCCTTACTAAATATGACCGCGACGGCATGACAGTGACTCATTGTACACAATGGAATATGAATAATTCTTCACGTAGGCTAAGTGGTGCATGATCAAGCATATTACTTTTTTATGAAGTAAGCATATAGTACTTGCTCAAACGCCATTTTAAATGCCATTCATGGGCTGTGGCTGAGAATTTCTTACAGAATTATACGCTGTACAGAAAACTTCGGCGTATTTCTTTTTTATTTGTTTACTCAATGAATTAGAGGACGGCTTCCCTCTTTTGCTGGTATTATTTCAGCCGTTGTTCCAACGAGTTGGTAGAGTAACACATAGTAGGTCATAGGCACTCCCATGTATCTCGGTTGAAAGCAACAAATTGGTCCCGTTAGATTGTGCGTGTTTTTTCAAGATCCCTCAAGGGTGAACGTATTGTGCTTTCAATCACGATTTCATCTTCTTTTCAATACAATGCAACATTCGCTTTTTTTTTCGACGTGCGATAGGTGTCTTTGACAACTAAGCCAACGTGCGGTGCGCTGTAGGCATTACTGAAGGTCTTTTGCAGCGTGCCATCGGCCATGAGCTGCAACCACTTTAGTTCCCTTTACTGTACCTCCGTTCATATTCTCTTTCTTCCATCTTCCTTTCCACCCTCTCCTAACACTTGACCTCATAGGTCTCAGTGCTTGGCCTCTGGCCTAAATTCTGTATTCAGCTCGACTAAGCCACCGTGAAACTCAAAAGGGCTGCAAATCAGAACGACGCAGAGGCCTTCCCAGATTAACCTTTGTGTTTATACGAACGATATCTTCAAGATCCCCTCGACCTCCATCCAGAACCGTAAACAGATCCGGGTGTGTTTATAGCGATGCGATCTGACTTCTCCTCGGTATTTCGACTTTATTTTTACGAAGGGAAATTGGCCGTCGCGTGGAAGTAGTTTCACACTTACAGATTCAGATTTGTCGTATCGTCTCGCGTTTTGAGATCGATGATAGCCTTGCGTTTTGGCGTATAGGCAGTGAATTATGTATATACTACTTCTTAGTTGGTCGACTGTAATAAACTATATATACAGCGAATGGGCGGTTGTGGAAGGTGGGAAGTTAGTATGCATAGGATAGCAGCCTCATCCCAGAACCGGATGACTATAATATATATATATATATATATATATATATATATATATATATATATATATAATATATATATATATATATATATATATAAGGAATGTAATTGTAATAGCCACAATATCTTCGTAACTTCTCGAAATCTTCACTCTTTTTGGATACGCTTGTTACTGCAAAGCCTTAGATCCAAGCGCAAGAAATACGAAACAATTATAGAATGCGTGGTCTAATGTGGAGACTTATGATAAATATAACTTCAAATATATTAATATTATTTTTGTGTGTAAATGAGACGTGCCCAAGAGGGAAAATATACGAAGAAGTGGTTTCATTCGATGCGATTTCTTGGTATGAATTCTATTGTTTCATTACAAATGTGAGCCATTGGCATCCCGGGCAAATCATCCTGCAACTAGTAGTATTGGTTGTAAAGTAATACCTTCATGTAAATGGAAGTATAGATTTCATCATATGAAAACCATTATAGGCCATGGGTAGGGATCGTCTCTTGCTTGAAATTGCAGAATAATAACCTCTTGTTTATGTAAATATCCACAATTGATATCATTGAAACGAATCGTGATTGGTGGAGGCTCTTACCGGGAGCAACCATCATTGGTGATTCAAATGTATTGGCCAATCAGAAGCCAGATGAAGGCTTCAGTGATATCGACTGGGGATACTTACGGTCAGCTGAAAAACAAAGTCTGTAATCAGGAGCGTTGTTGCAATTTGAATGTATAACTTTTGAAGGTATAGAATTCAAATTTCTGCCACTGTTTTTCCCCAATTGTCAAAATATTAGCTTCATTTGCTTGTGTGTTGGAAGGAAGCAGACATTTAGGTCGAGTAATGATTTTATGTTCGAGGCTAGATGCCATTCCATGCAAGGTTCTCCATGTTTACTCGATCGTCACGTACACGTATTCGTTTCTCTCTCTCTCTCTCTTATAATTTCAAAAGTGAAATAAGTGTACAATCTCTGATTTCTCTCTCTCTCTCTCTCCTCTCTCTCTCTCTCTCTCTTTCTCATATAATTTCATAAGCGAAATGGTTGTAGTGTCTCCAGTTCATCTCTCTCTCTCTTTCTCTCTCTTATAATTTCAAAAGTGGAATAAGTGTACAATCTCTGATTTCTCTTTTTCTCTCTTATAATTTCATAAGTGAAATAAGTGTACAATCTCTGGTTTTTCTCTCTCGCTCTCTCATATAATTTCATAATCGAAATAAGTGTACAATCTCTTATTTCCGTTTCCCTCTCTCTCTCAAGATATGATAAAGCGAAATGGCTGTAGTATCTCCAATTATTAGTTACTCTCTCTCTCTCCTCTCTCTCTCTCTCTCTCTCTCTCTCTCTCTCTCTCTCTCTCAGGTGTGTATTAACCCCTTAAAAAGTAACCGGATAACACGAAGAAAGTCAGGGAATGCAGCTGTGAGTGTGAATGTGTGGGTCCTCCCACCTGCGATATGCTTACTTGAATGACAGTGCCACGTCTCTACCACCCCCCCCCCCCCCACCCACTACCACCACCATCACCGTCCAAAATCCCTTCTCCAGTCCGCAGAATGAATGAATTTTCGGGAATGATTCATGTAGTATTCGTTCATTCGCGTCTACTACAACGAATTTTGGAGCGAGGGAGGCTGCTGCAAACTTACTTGGGAAAAGAAGATTCTCTCTCTCTCTTCTCTCTCTCTCTCTCTCTCTCTCTCTCTCTCTCTCTCTCTCTCCCCTTCTTTCGCTAACGGAAATAATCACAGCCTTACAAAACGTAAGTGAGGCCACTTAGTTATCATGGCAGATATTCAGACATTCACTCGCCGCTTCTCTCAAAGGCACAGACGCCTGCGCGCACACACGCACACACACACATATATACATATATATATATATATATATATATATATATATATATATATAGAGAGAGTAGAGAGAGAGAGAGAGAGAGAGAGAGAGAGAGAGAGAGAGGGGAGGGGGGGGCTTCAGGAGTATACTCCACCCCATTTCACCTTTGAAATTATGAGAGAGAGAGAGAGAGGCTCGAAGATGCTAAACCCATTTCACTTTTGAGATTATTCTTCTTACATCGTACATCAGACTGTTACGTAGTCTGTTCTCGTTAAAAGAAAAGAAAAATAAATCAACGAATAGCTCTTCATACTGAAGCCGTCGGTCACTTATACACATATTAAAGTAAACAGCCTTGAACCTATCTGCAATTGCATGACTTGGAGCTCTCTCTCTCTCTCTCTCTCTCTCTCTCTCTCTCTCTCTCTCTCTCTCTTCTCTCTCTCTCCTTTTTCGGGGCCAATGAGTTGAAGGAGATCTTTTGGTGCCAAGAGTAAGTGAGACATAAGTTGTTGATGTTTAGTGCGTAAATTGAAGGTGGCGGTCATGTCTTTGGGTTGGGGGAAGCTGCAGTCTCTCTCTCTCTCTCTCTCTCTCTCTCTCTCTCTCTCTCTCTCTCTCGTTTATGCTTTCAAAAGTGAAATAGTTATAGAATCTCCAAGTGTTTCCTCTCTCTGTCTCTCTCTTCGTTCAAAAATTGAAATGGTTGTAGTACAGTCTCTCTCTCTCTCTCTCTCTCTCTCTCTCTCTCTCTCTCTCTCTCTCTCTCTCTCTCTCTCTCTCTCTTTTATAGAATATCCAAGCGTTTTCTCTCTGTCTCTTCATTCAAAAAGTGAAATGGTTGTAGTACAGTCTCTCTCTCTCTCTCTCTCTCTCTCTCTCTCTCTCTCTCTCTCTCTCTCTCTCTGTGACGTTTAGGGGAAGGGTGATGTCAGGTGATGTTTTGGAACCAGTGCCAAAATGACGGCTTTTGGGGACGGATGCCAAATCGATTTGGAATAGGAATCGTAGAAAATGCGTTTTTATGTAATACTCGTTCGCGTACATATGGCCAAAGCAGTTTTTATAAATGTGTATAACATTCTTAGGTGGTTTTGCGTGTCGATGTAGGGTCGTATTTTGCGATGGCTGTGGTCCTGTTTGTATTGCATTGTCTCGACCTTGTATATATATTCCGTTTATGTGGCCTTGATCTGAAATAAGATTTATTATTATTATTATTTTTATTATTATTTTATTATTATTATTATTAGTATGATATTATTATTATTATATTATTATTATTATTATTATTATTATTATTATTATTATTATTATTATCAGCTTCTGACTGGCGCAGCTTTTGTGGCGATTTTGTTGGAAAATCTGACTGGGCAGAGAGCTTTAAATTCTGATATGGTATAGTTTCAAAACCTGAGACTCTGACTGGGAGAACTCAAAAACTTATAGATAAAAAAAAAAAAAAAAAAAAAAAAAATGAGAAAGTTCGCCAGATCATCGAAACGAGGGACGAACTATTTCGTTGCGTTGGTATCGTTCCATATCGTGAGCTTTTTGACAGCTAATTGACAGCCAGATAATATGCAAAGGATTCTCAGTTACACGAGAATTTTGCAAATTCCAATTGCAGACAGCCCGATTATGAAGAAATATACTGTATATATGAATAATTATCGCATCACCGTGATTCATATAAATTATTCGAGCTACAAGTATCCTTTAATATCTAATTCGCTCTACCGCGGAATTAATATATTTTCATATGTGTAAATCGAAGGGGAATTTTTCAGTTGATAATAATTTTCGTCTTATC
>NC_087212.1:69003679-69031179 GCF_015104395.2 Macrobrachium nipponense | reverse complement strand
ACTGGAGGATTGTAGCTACACTGAATACCATCATGGAGTGAGTTCCCTATTAAGCAGAAATGCCAAGACCATAGCCCCAACCAAGCAGAAAATGAGTACTTTCAGAGCAGACAAGGTTGGGCTCCTTAGGTGTATATATATACAGGTAACTCAGTCATAATAGACAGGAAGAAGTTCAACCCAGTAACATCAGGGAATTAATATTTTCCATCGTACGAATAATTCATAGTGGGTCGTGCTACCCTTATTTTAATATATTACTTCATTCTTTTAAACATTCTTTCACTTTTCTTCCACTTGAGTAGGGTCATTCCAGAGGGCTATAGTACTTCAGTTTTTTTTATCACCGTTAACGAATGCCATCGCCTTGGGAGACGGTTTTTCTGCTATTGATTTAACCGCTCCTTTGTATCGATGTTCAAATCCAGAATGAGGCAGATATTCGCGGTCACATTTCTGTTACGAATTCGGCTGTTTTATTGGCCACTCTCCTTATATCTTATGTTCATAAGTGGTACCTTATCTAATAAATCACACAGGTAATATGAAACGTGTAGAGAGAGAGAGAAGAGAGAGAGAGAGAGAGAGAGAGAGAGAGAGAGAGAGAGAGAGAGAGCACAATATAACTTAATTCGTTGGGACGGTTGGTTATTTAAGTTTTGTCACTTGCTGGCGAAAATGTATGTGTTTTGTGCACTTCTTGATAAATATCCATTTTGATACTCCCAACTCTTAGAGAAATCTCTGATTCTTGCTGTATAGCTTGGAAACAGACGGTGTTAGCTTACACATTGCGTCTTTCCAGTCGGTCTAAAGACAAGACTTACTGTTTAGCCTACACATTCCGTTTCTCCAGTCGGTCTAAAGAAAAAACTTGCTGTTTAGCCTACACATTGTCTCTCAGTCGGTCTAAAGAAAAGAATTACTGTTTAGCCTACACATTCCGACTCTCCAGTCGTTCTAAAGAAAAAAAACTTGCTGTTTAGCCTACACATTCTGTCACCCCAGTCAGTCTAAAGAAAAGACTTACAGTTTAGCCTAACACATTCCGTCTCTCCAGTCGGTGTAAAGAAAAGACTCTTTGTTTAGCCTACACATTCCGTCTCTTCAGTCTAGAGAAAGTATATTGTGTAGATGATTTTTCTTACGTATCCAGGATTTTAAAACTTTTCCAAGACATATTGGCCTTTTGTATGAACTTGCACGAAAAACTTGGTCCGTTATGTATACACTGCGTCTCCGAAAACGTGGAAAGGTGATTAGCCAACTTGTCCTCTGGGTTTCGTAAAAGACTTCCCTTATGCCATCCATTCACCGAGATCGTTTGGTGGACTCGCCACCAGACTTCGTATAGCCTCTTGAGCGTTGATTTTTATTTCGTTTTTCAGTCGTTTCAACATCAAAGTCTATTCCTGAATTATGCAGAGAGGAAAGATCGGGAGAAAATATTCCGTAAGCCTTTGAAGAGTTCAGAATGAACGTCATTTAAAATTGAACATTATTTTCGTTCCGTCGTTGATTTAGAAGTCGATTTCGATCAATATTTTCAACGAAGTGTACGAACACGACGGATATTTAATTATTATTCCTGCTAGGAAATCTGTTCGCAGTACATTCCAAGGAAGTAGTATCTTCTGCGAAAGAGGAATTCTATACAAACAAACAGCCGCTGTCACCCCCCCCCCCCCCCCCCCCCCCCAAGGTCGTAGCAGGAGACAAACAGGAGAGGCCTGTTCAGCAAACAGAAAACCAAGCGAGATCCTGTCATTTTATGCAAATATGGTGAAGGTAAAAGTTGCTAAATAACTACTGCCTATTTCCTCAGTAACACAGAAAGAAGTACAAGTGACGCATCTTTGTGGCCAAGTCTTTTTTTTTTTTTTTTTCTGAGGGGGGCGGTTCCTACTTACTCCTAAATGGCAGGTGTTTAGGGTGGATGACTTCGTGTGTGTATGTGCGCGTGTGTGTGTGTTGATGCAACTTCCCCTTTCGGGAAGAATGTCAGCTGGTGGTTTTTTAACTGGGAATTTTACGTCGATATGAGAAAAGAGAGAGAGAGAGAGAGAGAGAGAGAGAGAGAGAGAGAGAGAGAGAGAGAGAGAGAGAGAGCCTCAACGTCATTTGAACTTTACCTTTTCAAATGAAATACCCTACTAGGCCCTTTCAGTTATATACGGATGAAGCATGGTAGATAATATATGAATGCGAAGAGAGAGAGAGAGAGAGAGAGAGAGAGAGAGAGAGAGAGAGAGAGGTAATTAATTATATAGGGACATAAATGAAATACCCTACTATGCTCTTTCAGTTACAGGATACGGATGAAGCATGGTAGATAATATAGGAATGAGAGAGAGAGAGAGAGAGAGAGAGAGAGAGAGAGAGAGAGAGAGGGGTAATTAATTATATAGGGACATAAATTGTTTTTTAATCAAACGACTCTATAAGGAAATTACTTTTCCTCCTGTATTACGTTAAACTTTCATGCAATATATGATTATCGCCTCAAATAATTCTCCCCAAATTCATAGGACAATTGACGAGATGCATCGAGTTCCACTTTCCTACAGTGGATCCCAGACGCCGTAAAAACTGTAACTTACCTCAACTTACCTCTGTCGATCCGCATGAAGTGTCCAATCAAATGGAATATTTCTCCATAATGGAATCAAACGCGACGTCGCGTCGATGGCATGATTAGGGTCCGTTTTCCCCGGCACAAATATTGTGCCTGGCCCCCCAGTCCTCTTGGTAGGGCGTCTCCTCCAGCAATTCAGGTTAACCTACATCAAGCTTGCATTGTGTGGCAGGTAAGAAGCGATCGCGTATTAGTGGCCGTCAAGCAGAGTTTACTTGAACGCGGAGTTGTAATAATAATGGCACCATGCTAGTGTCGGTTTGTCCGTAGATACGGCGTTTAAATATGCTGATAGATATTTGGCACCGTGCACGCATGTATCCTCTTAGGGTAGTGCCGACAGTGCACCTTATGTGGTGAACTGTTGGCAATACTTTAGGTTCTTTGCAGCGTCCCTTCGGTCCTAAGCTGCAACCCCCTTTCATTCGTTTTACTGTGCCTCCGTTCGTATTCTTTTTCATCTGATTTTCTGCGCACTAACAATTGTTTCATAGTGTTAATTTCTCTTTCTGTGCAGAATGACCTCATAGGTCCCAGCGCTTGGCCTTTGGCCCAGTTTCTGGATTCCAGATTCAGTCTGTACACTCAAGTACGTGTATACTAGATTCTATTAGCCAGTGATAGGAAATTCACTTGTGTCCTATAGTGCTGGTCTCTATAGAGGTTAGTTAACCTACTTAAACGAGAAGGGAGGTAGGGCTGGGGTTGGGGGGGGGGGGGGGGGATGTACTGGGAGGGAGGGAGGGACCCTTCTCAGCATATGCTATTCCCTGTCTCTGTCGATGACAGCTTTCTGGGCTGCGGCCAGATTCGTCGTCTTTGTCTTATTATTGTTCTTGTGGACGGAGATAAAAAAGAAAAAAAATTTAAAAACACAGTTTTTCTCTTTTTGTGAATTTTTTTTTATGACTATAGAAATTTGTTAATAACTCCATATAGCAACGTGTTAATAACTGCATATAGAAAATTGTTAATAACTGCATATAGAAACTTATTCACTGCAGATAGAAATTTCTTAATCATTGTATATACAAATTTGATAACTGCATAAAAATTTTTAATATTGCATTTAGAAATTTTTTAATAACTACATTTAGAAATTGTTCAATAACTGCACATTGAGATTTGTTAATAACTGATCACAAATTTTTTAAAAAATAACTGCATACTCAGAAACGTGTTAATAACTGCATATAGAAATTTGTTAATAAGTGCATATAAAATTTTTTTAATAATTGCATGTATGAAATTTGTTAATAAAACTGCATATATATAGAATTTTTTTAATAACTGCATATAGAATAATTGTTGATGAAACTGCATATAGAAATTTATTAATGCATATAGAAATTTGTTAATAACTGCATATAGGAAATTTTTTAATAAAACTACATATATTGAAAAATTTGTTAATAACTTCATATAGAAAAGTTGTTGATAAAACTGCATATAGAAATATATTAACTGCATAAAGTTTTGTAATTAACTGCATATAGAAATTTGTTAATAACTGCAAATAGAAAAATTGTTGATAAAACTGTATATAGAAATTTATCAACTGCATACAGAAAATTGTTAATAAAACTGCATAAGGAAATTTGTTATTAACCGCATATAGAAATTTATTATTAACTGCATATAGAAATTTGTTAATAACTGCATATAGACATATAGAACTTTGTTGATAACTGCAGCACGTTAGACAGTGCAGGTTCTACTTGCAATGAAGATAGCGATTATTGCGACTGTGAAGAATAGAGAAGATATTGAAAAGCACACGATTACCAAAGGAAAGCTAGATTAGGCGCCGTTCACTGAATGTTGAGCTCAAGTGTCTCGAAATGTAGGGATGTTGCGAGTTGGCTTAGATGTTTGTACTCCCGTATGCCACACTTGTCATGCTGCGATCTGTCCCATAGGGGCATCGCGACGTAAAGTATGACTTAGTGTGCCGTGCTGATTACAGGTAGGCAACGACTGACGTACCTTTATCTGGACCGACTAAAGAATGATGCACTCGAATTGATAATGAGATAAAAAGCAAAGTTTGCCACCCCTCCTCCCCCACAGATAGCCATTACGGGGCCGCCGGCTCATACGCAATTCATCGCGTTGGTAAAAGGGGCGCCATATGTTCTAGATGGTTTTTAATGATTCCTTAGAAGCAACAAGTGAAAGTCCATTTTTTTTCTTTACTTTTCTTTCACGACTGGTGCAGATGACATTCTCTCATCTTTCATGACAGTGACGCAAGATGGCCACGTGATCACGTGAAGTGTAGTGATGGTGATGCGTGGGTCACGGTGTTCATCACCATAGTGTAATGCCGTTCGATTGTGGCCATCATCACAAGCGTAGAATATTGTTTAGGAACTGTTAAACTTTCTTAGAGTTTTACAGTTTTATTTCAGGGGATAAGGCAAGTGGAAGGAAAGCAAGTTGATATATATATATATATATATATATATATATTATATATATATATATATTATATATTATATATATATATTTATTTATTTATTTATTTATTTATATTAATAGATATCTATATATGCATAAATATATGCTAGCTATGTGTGGGTGTGAGTATTTATATAGATATGCATATAGATATGCATATATATGCGTTATATGTATGTAGTATATGATCGCTGAATTTATGATTCGTCGTGAAAAATACAAAAAAAGAGAGCTGTATTTATGGTTCATTCAGCGTAAAAATGCTTTCACCTTGCATTGTCTTATCTTCCGCCAATGATATATCTCTTCGGCATTAAATTCTTCTAGATACGCGGTGCTGAAGATAAGATTGCAGAATCCCAGTAAATACGCCTCTCTCTCTCTCTCTCTCTCTCTCTCTCTCTCGTCCAAGGATCTCTCTCTCTCTCTCTCCTCTCTTCTCTCCTCTCATCTCTCTTTAGGCTTAAGGTCGAGCTCATGCAAATTTTTAGGTTAGTAATTTATTGAGGAAATAATAACTTTTGTAAATCAGACCTTTTCATCTTTGTATATTCTCACACTTGAAATTAACAGAGACAATAATCACCACAGTCGTTGTGAAACAGAAATTAATATCTGACTCACATCAGGATCGAACCCAGGTCCTTCAGTTGTTGTAATTTAAGTATATATGTATATATATAGGACTTTCATCATAGACTTCACCGACTACTGAAAGGGCAGTAGTCCATGGCATCGCCCGTTAGCAGTCATGATTCATCACAGCTGATCATGATAGCGATGCTTCTGACTGACTGACTGATTGATTGATCGAGCGGCCAACCACTCTCCGAGGATCGCGCTTTGCAAAGTGATAGGCAAGGCATTCTGTCGGGAGTCCACTGGTGCTAGGAATTTGCAAGGGCGTATTGAGTGATTATCGTAGTGTATTCTCGTTCTAGCTCACTAACCGATTCAATAACGCGCTCCTTTCGATGTCTTCAGAATGCGTAGACGTGTGAGTAGCCCGCTTCGTGGCATTGGGTGATAGGTCATCCATCTGTCTGTTTCTGAAAGGTCATCCATCTATCTTTTTAAAACTGGCATCGTGACCCTTCTCCTATTATATAGTATATATATATATATATATATATATATATATATATATATAGTTATATATATATATATATATACGTTTTACCAGTGATTAGGGGAACAGAAGGAAGTCCCCGAAATATATGGTTGCAACGTTTTTATGGAGCCGTTATCTTCATATATACTGTTGTATTACAGTAAAATACATTCATATATATTTACATATATATATATATATATGTGTGTGTGTGTGTGTGTGTGTGTGTGTATGTGTGTGTAGTATATATATATATATATATATATATATATATAAATATATTATATACATATATTATATGTATATTATATGTATATATTGATATATATATTGCATTATATGTCAAAGTGTCGATAGTAACATCTGTATTTCAGAAGATGCAGATGAATTCGTGTTTTATGTTTAAAAATCAGAAAGACTTCTCTAGCTACGCGAAACTTGCTAAGTAAGGATATTACCATCTCTCGAATATTTTAATATTGATATTCTTCGAAAGATATCGGTTTGGTTTGACTTATTTGAGATGTAAAAGATAATAATATAGAAAAAAGTTGCTGAGGGTCACAAGTGCTCAAGGCATCTACATACCTACCATCCCAGTGGAGGACCCGGAAGAGAGAAGAAGGAAATCTGTGGGCCATTTTTTCTTGCCATTTCTTTCTTCTATTTGAAGAGCTGGTTTGTTTTATTGCTATTGCTTTAGAAGTCATACCGTCAAGCGCATTTGATTTCTGTAGTCGAATGCTGTCTTGTTCAGTTACGCAACTCATGTGCCTCCGCTGCAGTGAAAATGGCGGCGTGTGGCATCGTATAGGAATGAATAAAAAGACTGGAATCTTTTGAGGAGTCTCTCCACGCAGTCATGTGGGTTAGACGCTCTTCTGTGCGTCACCTACCCCTCTTCCCCCCTCCCCCTCCCCCTCCCACTCCCACCTGGTCTCCCCTTAACGCATACCTTTATAACCCCCTCCCCCCGATCCCTATCGAATTCTCGTAATATAGCCGACGGTCGTCTTGGGAGTGAAAGCAGTCTAAAAGAAAACAATTAAATGTTGGACTTTAGTGATTGGTGCATATTTAAACGCTCTTAGGATTGTTGAGCAGCATGCAACAGTAACCGATTGCTTAATTGCAGCGAAAATTGAATCGCGCTTATTATAAGCGTAGCTTGAGAACTGAACACGGCATCCTTGACTCGAGCAGTAGTACCCCTTGGCCTAAGGTACACCCTCCAGTCCGTGCGTAGTACACCGTTAACATGAAATCCAATATAGAATGATTCGACGAATTGGTTGCTCTTGAGTCGACCTTCATAATGGCAAATAAAGAACAGAAGCAGTAATTCGAGTATTTGGTATTATTTCAATACTAATGCTTATCATTAGTTTAAAAGGATTATGTGTTCATTTTGCCGTAATAGATTTCTCGTAATAGAAGCAAAAGGTAGAGAGAGTCAAGCAAGCACAGCTGCTTCTGTTTGTCAAGACATCACAACCAGAGGGTGACCATCCAGCAACGCTAACACATCCTTATTTTTTATTTTCTTTTGCAAAAAAACGGATCGTTTAATTACATAACCATTCGTTAACTCGCCGCATGATGCAAGAAAGGTCTCGCTGGCTGTTGAGTAAAGATAAATGATTATTTGCTGAATATTTACAGACTGTTACTACAAGGAATTCTTGATTGCAGAGAAACGAAATGGGGAAAGGCTTGGTTCATGCCTTCATGGGTTCGACTATTCACCTAGAAGGAAACTTGACGTCACGCGTGGAAAGAGTTGCCACTTCGTGAATATTGAAGTCGATTTAGTATCGATTCATATTATTCGTGAGGTTTAACTGTAATGAATAATACAGAATATTTATCATCTGATTTTAGGAGTAGTCTTCTTATGCAGGTTTAGATAAAAATACGACGTAAAAGATTATGGTTGATTTCTCTAGGTTTAGGTCGCAGGGCTACGATCTGTCATTGGTCCAAAGGCTGTGGGGTTGAGCTATGACGTGGAGGGTGGCATTTTTTTCCTTGGTTGGTGACCATTTTAAGGATGACGTCATCATTTCGCGCAGGCAATTCGTTGATTGCTTGACAAAAAATTACGATCAAGACTGACTAGGAATTTTGCTCTGAAGAAATTATTGATGAAAGTGGACTCGCTTTGTTGGTTTAAATGAACAATAAGCGACTATGTCGTATTGTGTCTGATGATGTCTGACATTTTACCAAATCTTATTTCACGTTCACTTTTGATGTCAGTTTTTATTTCATAAAATTAATTATTTTCAGCATTATGCTACTTCTTTTTATAAACATTATTCAAGTTGAAAGCATTTTAAGTATTGCTAAGCATGTTATTGGCTCAAATAAATGAATATATAATATATATATATATATATATATATATATATATATATATGTGTGTGTGTATTATATATATATATATATATATATATATATATATATATATATATATATATATATATATATATATATCTTGAAAGGAGTTAACATCTTAACAGCATAAATACATTATGTTTCTTATACCGCAGTGCATCTCCGCAGTGTAGTATTTGGAACGTAGAAAATCTCGAATACGTTACTTCCAGAGATATTTTTCCCCCTTAGTTATTATTCTCGAAGCGTAGGGAAGGCTTTGTGCTTTCATATCCTTAAGTGACCTCATCTCCTCGGGTTCACGACCCCAAAATGAGAAGGGCTGACCCTCTCTCTCTCTCTCTCTCTCTCTCTCTCTCTCTCTCTCTCTCTCTCTCTCTCTCTCTCTCATGTGTGTGTGTATTATATATATACATTCTCGTATATTATTTGATATTTCAACACAGTTTTCTAACGTCAATGGATAATTCATTTTCTCTTGTTTAGAGTAATATACATTTGTAATTATATACCTTCGATTTTCAATGAGTTATTTGTTGCTAGGTTTCATGTGGTGTAGATGGCGACATCCTCTGCATATGAATACCTTTTAGTCAAATGTAAATGCATTTCTCTTTCTAAGTTAAGAGTCTGGTACCTTCCATTAAAGAACTTGTTATTTCCATTGTCAGGCGAGAATAATTCGCACTGCGTACTCTAAGGCTTTCTTGAATTTTCTTAACGAAAAAACGAACAAAAGAGCTACTTTTGTCGTCTGTGTTCCAGAGAGCTTTGCATCTCCGCAGTGAGTTTTTTTTTTCTTTTTTTTTTTGAAGAATCTCAAGAAAACTTTAGCATTTCACAAAAGCTGAATACTCTAATAACTTCGGTGAATGCGTTTTGCGACACACAACACACACACGAACATCTTTCTACTCGGTTGAGACAAGGGGATCTTTTAACCATCAAAATTTGATTGCCTTACCAGACTGAGTTCCTTTGTTTCATGAGGATTTCGGTGTCAATGGCGTGTTTAGTTTTTCAAGTATGCTATAGAGTATGCAAGAAGAGTTTTCCATAAACTTTCTCACGTCTGCCTTTGTAAGATTCCTGCGGACTGAGGTTCTTTTTGTATTGTAACAGAATTACTCAGTGAAATGTCACTGACTCCGCTTTAACAAAGTATCGTAGTAATTTAATTAATGTAAGGCGAGGTTTATACTAACTTAACTCCTTTTACATTTGATAAATGAAGCAGGTAAAGATAATCATAATAATTGTAATATTATTAGTAATCGCCGTTCGTTGGACATTGAAACTTTTGTCCCAAAAATCCAAGATGGCGGCTGGAAGTAGCGTTGATGTCGGAAGTTGTGTCAGTGGCTCTGCATGATTCATGACCCTGTAGCTTCCAGGAACATGTCAAGGCTCTCTTCAGTATAAAAGTCAATTTGACAAATGCAGGAACCACGATGTAGTCTGATGCTGGTTATAAATCTTCCTGATTTTCTTCTTTAATTCAAAGACACCTGAGATCTCAACTTAGATACATGACCCCAAGGGTTTTTTTGGGGGGTTTGGGGATCATTATATTTATGATATTCACATATTTTTGTTTATGTCTTCACGGTCATGCAGCGAAGTTGGATACAGGCCAGGTTAAAACCCGTCGGGTTCACTATCTAGGAAAGGTCCCAGAGGGTGTGTCACTATCTAGGCAAGGTCCCAGAGGGTGTGTCACTATGTAGGGAAAGGTCCCAGAGGGTGTGTCACTTTCTAGGAAAGGTCCCAGAGGGTGTGTCACTTTCTAGGAAAGGTCCCAGAGGGTGTGTCACTTTCTAGGAAAGGTCCCAGAGGGTGTGTCACTTTCTAGGAAGGTCCCAGGGTGTATCACTATCTACATGGGAAGGTCCCAGAGGGTGTCACTATCTAGGAAAGGTCCCAGAGGGGGGTCACTATCTAGGAAAGGTCTGAGGGGGGGGTCACTATCTAGGAAAGGTCCGAAGGGGCGGGTCACTATCTAGGAAAGGTCCGAGTATGGCTACTAGGTCATTTGACATTTCATAATAAGATCCCACATGGCGGCTGGGTATTTTGAGGAGAATAATAATAATAATTCGTAGTAGTTGTAGTTAGTAGTATTAGTAGTAGGTACTGTGACAGAGAGAAAGCATAACCAGAGAAAGTATGAAGGTGTGATGTCGCGAAGCTGTGGTTGTGGAGACGGGACCTTCTTGGAGGCATCGATTCTCTTCGTCATGTGTTTTGACAGCCGTCCCTTCCTTCCCTGCAATTGATCAGGGGTGCCATGAATAAGTTATTGAATTACTGTTTACTTCCCCGCTCTCTCTCTCTCTCTCTCTCTCTCTCTCTCTCTCTCTCTCTCTCATATTGTGTGGCTTTTGTGGTTCATGTGGTTTGTGTCCAAAAGTTTTATCAGTACAGTATGATGACGGTTGAAATGTTTTTACGGTAGGTCTGTCTATAAGAGTGCCTTTGTGTGTGTGTGTGTGTGTGTGTGTGTGTGTGTGTGAGAGAGAGAGAGAGAGAGAGAGAGAGAGAGAGAGAGAGAGAGAGAGAGAGAGAGAGAGAGAGACTTAATGTTGCAAAGACTTCCTACGTCTCTCTGTTTTATGGTCTCTTGCGGTCTTCTGTAGATTAGACAGTGGTTCTTGGTCAGTGGAGAATAGGGCAAAGCTTACAATGACTCTCTCTCTCTCTCTCTCTCTCTCTCTCTCTCTCTCTCTCTCTCTCAAGACGTAGTCATTGCTGACTATGCTATTCAGTATTCCCTATGGACTTTGTCTTAAAAATCCCAAGTTCTTTTTCAAGATCATGGACGAACTCGCAGTTGACGTCAGTGCATTCTTAGACGAATAGTAATTAAGTCTTTCAACATTAAAAAGAAGCCCTGAAACAAAGACATCATCAAAGTCGTATTAAACTTTATCACGTAGGAGGGCGTTGAAACGACCCATGAAGTTTCGAAACAAACGAATAACTGCTATTAGAAGTGATTGTAACTTTGCAATGCCTAGGTCTCGTGTCACGTATCTGGCGAGGTTTGACTTTTTAAATTTCGACATTCATTGTCACTTTAAAATCTGCTTCGAATACATAATGTATTTATGGCAACGAAAGGAATTGCTGCCTTGTTATTGTACTTGTTCCCATGGCAGCATTAATAAGAGGATTGCCCCGTTTTGCATATCATGCAACTACGTATGTCTGTTCACGGTTGAAAGCTACGTCGATATATATTCTTTTTATTTTCTTGGCAATGACGTCCTGTTGGGTGACGTCTTACCATTCTTTGTTGAATAATCAATTTGCTGAGAAGTTCTGGTGCGAATCCCTGAAATTTCTCCATCTGTATTATTGTTGAAGATGCGACGACAAAAAGAGAATAGTAATAGTTCTAAAAGGTTAGACGTTTTGGCCCTTTTTGTTCTCACGTACTTGCCTCAGTCACGTTTTCTCTATCCTGCTGATGAGCTGCACGGCACTGCTCTCTCAACAAATAGCGATCAAAATAACGTAAAACGTGTGTCTTTTGGTATACTGGTATACTACTAGTTCACGGTATATATATTAGTATATATATATATAATATATATATATATATATATATATATATATATAATATAATTGAGTATACTTACATTGATAGATGGAATCATACGCAGTTTTTTAAATGTTGATGATAGTCGTGTGAATTTAATCGATGTTAACCAATCGACAGTTTCCCAGGATTACTGTGTCTTATCCGCTGCAGTCCTTTTTATCGTAACTTTTTTTTTTTTAAGATTTCATAAACAGTCAGCTTGGAGTGGTTCATTTTGAGCATTTCACAAGTGGTAGTGTGGGAGGAGGAGGAGGAGGATGGTCATGTTTTGAAATAGTTGCTTCTTTCACCGTCTCTGGCGTCATGGCCTTGGCTTCGTATGGGAAGATCTTTTCATCCACCGTGCGAACGAGTGGTTCGTTGGACATTGCTATGTCCGTTCAGAGTACTTGCATTATATATATATATATATATATATATATATATATATATATATATATATATATATATATATATATATGCATTAAAGACCAAGTATGTTCATGCAGCTGATAAATATAGCGAATGAAACTACACACGCTTTATATTATATGCGATCAATCGTCTTTCCTCTTCAGATGCAATAACGATTTGGAGACATAATTCAGAATTGTACACGAATGGTGGGAGAAAATTCCTAGACAGGGGGCCTTTATGTTGTTGGTTCTAGCTTCTGGGAGTACTATGTTCCCAGTTCGAGCTTCTGGCTGTCTTATGTTCTTAGATCAAGCAGCCAAAAGCGTCTATCTCCATACCACCGATCCCCCTTTCACGAACAGCTTGAGTTTGTTGAATTTATTCTGTGGCATTAAACCAAGCTTCTCTTCTAACCTAATCCAGGTCATCCAAACGTCATAACCCCCTGTAAGATAAGAATAGTTTTTAGCTTTCTGAAACGAAAACTATTGTGCTGGCTTTGTCCTTCCGCACATTTTCTTGTCTGCACTTTTTCTCTCCGCCCTCAGATCTGATAAACTACTGGGGCTAGAGGGCTGCAAATTAGTATGTTAATCATCCACCCTCCAATCATCAAACTTGGCAAATTGCAGGCTTCTAGCCACAGTAGTTTTCATTTTATTTAAGGATAAATTTAGCTATAATCGTGCGGCTGGCAACGATATAGGCCAGATCACCACCGAGCCGAAGACACTCCGTCTCATTTTTTACTTGTTTAATACGCAACGGACAGGATCAATCTGTGGAAAACAGCCGGTGTGGTCAAGCGAGCAAGACGAGTTGTGTTTCCAGCCTTGTGATTGGCTTATCAAAAGCCAATAAGGAGCGTCGTAAGGGACTGGCCTCGACATCAAATGGACGGCTGATGTGAATCTACTATAGTATGGCTTTTGGTCTTTGAAGGATCTTGAGGCTGGATTCCAACTAAGTAATCGTTTTCATTATTGTCACCTTTGAGGCAAATTTTCATTCACTGAGGTTTCTTCTGATTGTGGAAAAGAAGTGGATATTTGCAACCAAATAAAGCAAATTGAAAGGACTGTCAGAATAGAGGAATTTTTTCTCCTCCTATCTTCAGCTGTTCATAGTTTTAAATCTTCCTTTCGCACATGTTAAGCCTGAGTTGCAAACGGAACTACACTTGGTTAAAGATTTTACAGATACGCAAAGTATTCAGTTGCTAATATTTAGATAAAATATGAATACGATCTTCACCCATCATGGTAGACTGCATTTAAAAGTATAGTGACCATGAAAAGTTAAAGTCAGAGCAAATATTTACGCTCCTTTCATACCTCCAGTTTCCTATTCTCTCTCTCTCTCTCTCTCTCTCTCTCTCTCTCTCTCGTACCAATTGCAGTTCAAATCGATGGGGCCTGGGCCGATGACGTCACATGGCCTCAGTGGTTCCCCCCCTTTCTCTCTCTTTAGCAATCGAATCGTTTCACGGGTAAGAAACGAGTCTTGAGGCCACTTCAGGAAGGGGAAATGCAGGGATGGAGGGAGGAGGAGGTGGAGCTTGTCTAAATTCGTGGAGGGTCGGGTCCTGTCATTTTTGTCGTTTGTTTGTGTGGCCTCTTTCACCTTATGAGTTGTCGGTTTGTGTGCGCATCATGTGTTTGTGTTTATATATGTTTGTATTTCATATGTGTGTTTATATGTGTTTGTATTTCATATGTGCTTTTATATATGTTTGTACTAATTAGTCTTGAAATTGTATGCTACCCAATTATGATAAGTAACGTTCGTACTGTATCTGATTGTAATAATCAAGGACATTCCCCCTTTCTCTCTCTCTCTCTCTCTCTCCTCTCTCTCTCTCTCTCTCTCTCACTACACATATGTACCGACGTGATGTCCCTTTCTGTATCATACCCAACGCTATTCTGTCATCTGACTCTCAGTAATCTACGTAAAGCTGCATTTTCTAATACAGATTTAAGCAGAGGTGTGTGTGTGTGTGTGTTGACTTGAACGCTGAACTAAGTAATGAGTAATCAGCCAACTGCAGTGGGTAGCAGTCAGGGTGGGAAAGACCGTGAGCCCATCACCAGCCGTAGCCCTGAAACCATAGCTAAGATTTGGGATCTTTCTCAGATAGTGACCCCCAAGGATTTTTTTTTTTAACCCGGTATGTATCCACCTTTGCGGCCAGGGTTGCCAGATTGGTACATTGGACGCCAAATTCGAGAAATCTGGCACCTTTCAAACTTGATTGGCGTCCAAAATTCTGATATGGCACATTTTGTTACTTTGGCATATTTTTGGCACATTTTCTTATATTTGCCCAAATTCGAAATTCCTGTCAAACCTGCATTTTCAAGTGAAGCATCCAACACATTTTACCAAGAAGAAGAATGAACTTTTTGCTTGCTACCGTGAACCGTTTTCTTTGTCCACTCACGTGCTAGTGTTCAAACTGTAAACACAGCTGAAAGCAAAGGGTAAACTTAAACATTAACAAACAAGTTCAGGTGATCAGCAGGTCTTCACTCTTCAAAATTGCGGCGTGTTGGCGATGACCGTAAAAACATAATCGAAAGACTGTAAATATCATAATAAAGATAATGACCGCAAAGAAATATTAGTCCTCGAAAACAGCCCCCAACTTTGCGGGGGGGGGGGGGGCGGATGATGGGCGGGGCGGAACTGTCTGAGAAAGAACCAAGATTTGTGAAGGAGACACTGTGTGAACCCCCTAGGAAGGTAGTGCCGTCAGTGGACCTCGTGTTGCACACTGTTGGCATTACTTAAGGATCTTTGCAGCGTGCCTTCGGCCCCTAGCTGCAACCCCTTTCGTTCCTTTTACTGTACCTCCTTTCATATTCTCTTTCTTCATCTCACTCTCCACCGTCTCCTAACGCTCGATTCATAAAACAACTGCTTTGAGGTTTTCCTCCTGTTACACCTTTCAAACCTTTTACTGTCAATTTCCATTTCAGCGCTGAGTGACCTCATAGGTCCCAGTGCTTGGCCTTTGGCCTAAAATCTATATTCAACTTAAGTCAAATAAACTTGTCACCAAATGTGTATTCGGATGGGAAAGAAGTCCTCAAATAATTTCGGCAGAATGTGGGGTTAGGTTAGCTTATGCTGTGTTTGATCTCATTAGAGGCTTCAGCAGAGAAATGGAGGTAGCGTCTGTTATAGGAAGATGATTAAATGTTGCACTGACTTGGTCCTCTATGTAAAGTGTTTTTCTAAGGTATTGAAGACGCCCCACAGGAATTACTTCAGTGTGGCCATCATACCTGGTTGAAAGATTTCACAGTATTAATGAAAAACATGAATTTATTAACGATTTTGCTGTTGGATCTCATTAAAAGGGTAGTCCTTTTTTTCGGGAAATCGTGGAAGCCACAACTGGTTAAAATAGGCCGGAACTGATGTAGTTCCGTGGTTCCTTGTCGACTGATTTTTATGATACTGCAGTGGGCGAATGCCCCGTTCACGTAGACAGACGTGACTGAAGAATTGTAGGATTCAGTGCAGTCTCCCAGCTATTTCAGACATCTCCTGCCTGACCTTTGTGAGTTCTCCTCTTCTTTGACGAGTAGGTCGAGAAAGAAGAGACCATTTAGTCGTGTTTCCACTTCTTTTTCTGAAATCAACGCTCGGTATTTTCACTGAAAAGAAGTGGGATTCTGCCAGTCGTGATAAATAGCCAAGTGTCCCCATAGTCTCAAAAGCAGGTTTGGAATGCATAGAAATCTGTCCTTGAACACTGCACCTGTTAGTGAACTGGATAAGGAGAGAGGGTCATTCGTTATTGTATCAGTTGTCGAGAATCTCTGTCGCAAGATCTAAGTGGCCTTGAAGAAGAAGAAGAAGAAGAAGAAGAAGAAGAAGAAGAAGAGTTGCGTGTTTAGAAGAGAAGCGTACATGCAGTCAAGCTGTTCACTTACCCAGGGATGCAGGGAGTTATAGTAGATTCACATCAACCGTGCATTTGATGTCTAGGCCAGTCCCTTACGACGCTCCTGATTGGCTGTTGATAAGCCAGTCACAGGGTTGGAAACTCTGTCTCTCGAGAGAGTTCCACCTCTCCGAAAGATACTTTTGAAAGACGCATATCCCTCAGGAGAGGTGGAATATACATCCTACCCATGTGAACTCTCGCGAGAGACTGAGAATTTCCAGCCCTGTCATTGGCTTATCAACAGCCAATCAGGACGTCGTAAGGGACTGCCCTAGACATCAAATGGACGGTTGATGTGAATCTACTATAATCAGGAATGGTTCTGGGTTTTCCTAAAAGGCCCGGGGATTTACGTGGGAGCTTTTTATACTCCGTACTTTTTTTTATTATTCTTTTGTCCTGGTATCTTCATGCACCGTTTCTGGTTCATGCTGAGTTACCCCTTCGTCTGGGGTTCTTATTTTCCCAGATATTATTGTATGATAGCAAATGCTGAGGGCAATAAACAAACAGGGGAAGAGATTGATGTGTTATAAAGGGTTAAAGGAGAGAAAGAGAGAGAGAGAGAGAGAGAGAGAGAGAGAGAGAGAGAGAGAGAGAGAGAGAATTAGGAACCGTTCTAACATTAGAGTGGAGGAGATATCGAAATATGACGAGAAGTGAAAGTGGCCACAGATTTGACATCTCAAGATTCGACATACTTAAGGAAGATAGATCAGTTGTTCAGAATATAAATCACGAAGGATTTTGGAAACAAACTGAAATAAAGAAACGGGTCCAAAGGTCCTTTACTCCTCACACCGTTGGACAGTGGATCAGCCTCCTAGAGGATGCCGTGATATTGGAACTTGAGAAATTAAAAAAACAATTCAACTTGTATTTTTATTATTGTACTTACATTTTCATATATTTATTATTTTGCTATTTTAACTGTTTTCTCTATTTCCCGTAACCTCCTGACCATCATATATTACTGTATAGTACACTGAAAGCTTGAATTTCAAGTCAGTGGCCCCTGTGGGGTTGTGGTTCGTCTTCTGAATAATAATAATAATAATAATAATAATAATAGTTTTGCAGAAATATTGTCAGGCGTGGGACGTGTTTGAGTTTATGCATTAAGTAGTAGGTTTCGGCTTGCCAATCTTGTAGAAATAATTTTATAAATATATATATATAATATATATTATATATATATTTATAATATATAATATATATATAGTGTGTGTGATTTTTACAAGTTCTATAAACCGTCTTTTTCTCAAACCCTTAAGCTTGTAAATACTAACTCTTACAAATGACGATGTGTCATTAAAAAAAATCCTTTTCGTTAATCATTAAAATCTTTAGCAACGGCGAATAAAGTATTATGAACGCTGGTGCCAAGTGTGCTGTTATCTATCTGCGCTGACACAACAGTCAGTCGAGATGCATTACAGAGCAGCAGTGTTGCCACAGCCTGCTGCGCAGAACCCTCCTTCCCTGGCAATTTCTTGGTGAGAGGATCAATGTCTTCAGTGGCCCTTATCGATTTGTTTTGGGTCTTCCCTTCGACTTTGCTTCTCATTCTGTTTCCCTCCTGCCTTTGCACGAGGACCTCTGCAGTTAAGGAAACAAAAGAAAGATAATTACAATCAGAAAGTGTATACAACGACTCCACAACTAATTAGCCCCGTTATTAGTATGGTTTATTTTTGCTGGGCTGCTACTTTGTCGTAAATCTCTTTAATGTACAGTTTATATAGAATTACTGTTAGATGAGGATCTCTTCAGCGTTCCTCTGTAAACTATAACACAGGGACTTCGTTGCAATAATTATTAGAAGGCTAAACACTCAAAGTATCAAAGCTATTGTATATATTTTATTAATCATAATAGTAAAGGGTCTCTGTGCTATTCTGCAGCTGACGTCTTTCCTGTGTTTTGCCTTCCACAAATCCCTTCTCATCTACAGCCTCCTTTCTCTTAAGGGCCCCATACACTGAACGATTGCATGAACGACTGTCTGAACGATTGTCGTTATGGACACACACACACACACACACACACACACACACACACACACACTATTCAGACAGTATGAACGATCTCCGCACCGATTTCAGTCTGAACAAAGATTTTTTCTCGGAAAGACATGACAACATCTCTAGAAGAGACGCGCGCGATAGCGTTATATCGGCAGACAGACAAATGCATTGAACGACCTGTGCATGACAGACTTAAGTCGCAAGCAAGCAACCTGGTCGTGACAGATTCCCGCTGAGATCGTTCAGACACGAAACTCAGCCCACTTTTGCATTCATTCAGACAAGCCCATACACAGTGTTTTTGAGAACGATACAGACAATCGTTCATACAATCGTTCAGTGTATGGGGCCCTTTAGGCCGCAGCCAAATAGGTCTAGGACTAGGCTTCCAACTCTTCCGGCGCCTGCATGAGCAAAGCTAACGCTGTCAAGTGCTCTCTCTCTCTCTCTCTCTCTCTCTCTCTCTCTCTCTCTCTCTCTCTCTCTATGAGGGGTTGTGCCAAGAATATGTCCAAGCCTGTCTTCGTCTACCATTCGTCATGACCTCATCTACGTATGGGACATCAGTCATTTCTATTATAGTGTATTTTTTAGCTGTATCTTGCCATCTGACTCCGAGTATTCTCCTTGAAGCTTTATTCCCTCGTCGATTATTTCTTCTTCACGTTGTTTCATTGCAATACCCTACTTGACATTCGTTTGTAATTCCTCTTTACATCATACCACCCTCATCCCAAAAGTCTAGTTAGGTCTGAAACACATAATTGTAGCTCATTCTTAAGCCGCCTTTCACACCACGTTTCCTTCTTCCCCAAAGCATCGAGGTCTCGCCGCATAGACCCATGTTTTCACAACCGCAGAAATTGACCGTAGTTCCTTTGTTTACAAATTTAAATCTTTCCTTCCTCGCCACCATCTGCTTTTAATGCTCTTTAGGAATCTCACGTGAATCTCTTACCGACATTCACACTTCATTTGTGTGAAGAAATCGGAGTCAGAGATCAGAATCGCTCGCTCAGTCAGACTTGTGCTTTCATTCTTAAACTGTTCACTTCATGTATGGACTCCTACTAAGCTTACGTCTGTTGTTGCCGCTTTTCGTAACGCCCCAGTTCTTAGACTAAAATTCGCGACCCCTTTCTCTACCTCGTGGAACATTTTTCATGTTATGGTCTTCGAGTTTTTATGCTAATATTCTTCCTTGAACTCTGTGAGAATGTTTCCATTGTAAATGTGTCTAGATTACCTCTGTATCTTCCGTCCACCCCACATCAGTAGTACCACACCATTTACTTTCTCTCTCTCTCTCTCTCTCTCTCTCTCTCTCTCTCTCTCTCTCTCTCTCATTCTTCAACAGTTCATGATTAAATTCCGAACGGTTAAGTCTTACTTCTGTGTCACTATTGCACAAGTGTGAATTATAACCCGCCATTACGCAACGTAATTGTTTATGTCAGTGATTTTATTCTTGTCTGTGCTTTAAATTTACTGTCCGAATAATCTTAATGCCTTAGCTATATATATATTATATATTATTATATATATATATATATATAGAGAGGAGAGAGAGACGAGAACGAGAGAGAGAGAGAGAGAGAGAGAGAGAGAGAGGCTATATGCCGATGCTCGTATACTTTCCAAGGCGTTATATGTCAACGTCAACATAGCTCGTATGATCAGGCGTAAAATTCCGGCTCTGACATCTTCCTTCTATGAGTTGCCAAGAGAGATGAGGAAATCTAGACAAGTTGAGCAACTTCAAGGTACACTCGTCAATAGAAGTTAGTGCCGATCTGATACTCAATATAGTCCAAGGTCCTCTCATTGTTTAGATGCCATACGTGAGAAGTAAAGGGATTCCTATATTTACCAACGAGACGGTAAACAATAGGAAAATCTGACCTCAACAAAATAGAAATAGGTTTTACTGTAAAAGAAAACTATTGAGATGGCTTTTTCTGCCCGCCCTCAGAACTTAAAAACCACTGAGGCTGGTGGGCTGCACTTTGGTATGGTGATCATCCCCTCTCCAATCATCAAACATACAAAATTGCAGCCCTCTAGCCTCAGTAGTTTTATATTTTTCTTTAAGGTTAAAGTTAGCTGTGGCTGAAGATTTCATGGGCCGCGTCTCATGCAGCAGTACCCAAGAAACTTCGGTGCATTTTTTCTTTTTTCTTTTATTTTCTCTTTGCAATGGCAGTTGCCAATGGTGTCGACCGTTCATTTGCGTAGTATTTACAGTACTTATTTGTTCCAGTAATACGAGGTCATATTAAAAAACAAAATATGCTGTCTGGCTTAAGAATTGGCCAGCTGAAAATGTTGTGTGGATAGATAGATACATATCAGGAACGTTTTCATTTTACTAATGTGAATATGTAGTTACTTATGAAAGCTCAGGAAGTGTCAACAATATAAACGTTTTGCCGCAGTTTGACTCGGCATGGTCTCAGAGGAAGTGGGATATGTCCTGAATTATGAATCTGCTTCCGGTCGTATTTGAAACGTTAATGGCCGTGATTTACATTTCATCTGCTGTACAAGTAATTGTTTATTTAAAATTAGTGAACTGTATTGTGTGTTTATAACCAACCTGTGATGACACGAACATTAGACAATTAATACGTGATTAATCTCCTACTTAAAAATAAATGGTCAGACAATATAACATTTATTATTATTGTTATTATTATCAATCAATTTTTCTCTTGATTTTCATGAACCTTGACAAGTAGCAAGGTGGCCATTACAATTACAGACAATTACAGTAACAGGTAGAATCTGTATAAATCTCACCTTGACTTTTTTTTTTGGTCAAGGTTATAGGTGAAATCTTAAGGTCAGTATTTTAAACACTGTGTTTTTTAGTATCGCATCAGGTATATCTGATCTTGGGCTATTTTTCTTGGTCACCGGTCAATTGAAAAGTCAGTTGTGGGGTGGGTGGGGGGAGTTGTTGGGGGGGGGGGGTTCATCCCAGTATTGTGTTTTTTTGACCCGGACGTATTTTCAAGTCCAAGTATATACCAGAGCTTGAACATTAATTTTGTCTTTCCTCAGGGATCTGGTCTTCAGAATCCTTATCTGGTCATTTCACAATCAGCTTTTTTGTTAACTCCTCCAAAAAAAATTAGAAATGATTTAATCTGTGGCCTTAAAAAATTCGTGTGCAATACACCAACAAACACAATGTTTGCTGTAACCCGTGGCTATAGTGGATAGTATAGTGGATAGTATCATGACATGCCACTCAGATATGAGGGGTTCGCGTCTACCCCAGGACGATGAAAAATCAACGGCTGTGTATCATGGTCAGTTACAGCTGCAGTATGGGGTCTGCGGTGGGATGTTGAAACCAACATTCATTGGAAGCTTGAATTTCAAGTTTGGTCTACGTGAATAGGTTCTAAGATTCTTTTCTGCTCCAAGACTCAGTTTAAATCTGGTGATCATTTTCGTAAGTTCCCGAGGGGGTGACAGATGGGACATGCGCCGTTGGGCGTTCTAAGTAGCAGCCTGAGTGCTGCCAGAGCTTCCTGGATTGTTGCTTCAAGGGCGCCACCACCACTGCTTTGTGTCGTGTGACCAGGATTGCGGAGGTTTTTAATTATATTTCGAGAACAATAATAACGCGTCTAAGTTATGAATGCAGTGCGTGTGTTGAGAAATGCATTTTACAAATTCTCTCTCTCTCTCTCTCTCTCTCTCTCTCTCTCTCTCTCTCTCTCTCTCTCTCTCTCTCTGCACACACCCACTTATATTTGTATATATATATATATATATATATATATATATATATATATATATATATATATAGATATTATACACATAAATATGTATTATATTGTGTGTATATATAATTTATATATATATTATAATATTATATATATATATATATAGATATAGTCATTTCCGGTACACCAATGTTCATTCGTTGTTCAATATATATATATATATATATATATATATATTATAATATTATATATATATAGATATATAGATATATAGATATAGTAATTTCCGGTACACCAAATGTTCATTCGTTGTTCATGAAGGGAATGAATGACATGCGTATTTGGAGGTAAGCTAAGATACATCTTCCTGGAAACTTGCTCAAAACATGTAGCATTGATTTGTAATACTTTTTGTAATGCTTTTCACGGAACTTACATGGTCATTTTTTTTGTTAGGAGGAAATGATCTTGGACTTGTCGTCTTCTGTCGTTTCAATTATTTATAGTATATCATTGCAACTGTGTTTTAACTTCGCTGTGTTCTTTGAAAACTTGAATTTCAAGTCGGTGTCTCCTGTTGCTCGTTCCATACGAATAGGGTTCATTTTCTGAATAATATGATAATGATAATGGTGCTTATTTCATGAAAAGAGAAGGAGGTAGGTAGACAGTTCTGCTGTTCTAGGGTATAATGTATAAAAATATAACACGTATCCTATATCATTTGAGGATAGCAGACAGATTCATATAATAGATTAGTTTTCTGACAGAGAGAGAGAGCGAGAGAGAGAGAGGAAGATCGATGGAAGAGAGAGAGGACGAGAGAGAATACAAGCGGGCACCTTGAATACCGCTGGTGTCCTTGTAATGTCAGAATCGGTTATTCACTCCCGGGACGACTGTCTCCAACGCACTGAGAGCTTCTCGGCTCAATTCGGCATCCTTGGTTATTGAGGTTTTGTAATGATGGTGTGTTGTAATGGCTCGGATAATTTCTGCGCCCCCCCCCCCCCCCCCCTCCCCACCGGCCTTTCAGCCATTAAATTCTAGAAATTAGCGAGTGCCTCTGAGTGTCAGTTTCTCGTAGCGCTGAGGAATTTCAGTCTCTTGTTATGGTGTGGTTAACTCACACGCACACATATATAATATATATATATATATATATATATATATATATAATATATATATATATATACGTGTGTATATGTATGCGTGTGTATTGTACGTTTATCATTGTAATCATAACCTAAATTGTAAGGCTCAGTATATATTATCTTACCGAAGGAAGCGTTTCTTAGACTGGTCCATCATTACTAGGCCAAAACAGTGAAAAGAAGCGAGTCATCACTCACTATACCTGGGTGATGAAGTGTGGTGCAGCCACCCAGATGATGTCTCTCCTGAATTGGATACAGTTGCAGTGGGACGTCCAAGAATATCTTGTACTTGTGCGTAGCAGCCTTCAAGAAAGATGGGAGGGGGATTCAGCATATAGTGTAGAATCGTAGTTTATTTTAACAATTTAATCTAGATGTAGATTGTGGGAATTAAGAGATATTTGTTGTTAATAATCGCTTTCTCTTTTTTCTTACAGTGTTCCATCACGTATCAGCGTCCGAGCTCCTGGGCTGTTGGCTCTGCCCCAAGGGTTCGGCCAAATGTTGCCTCTACGCCCACCCCACAGCGACGGGCGGGCCTTTGTCCGTGGGCGTGGGTGTGGGAGGGTGTAAACATTCCGTGGGGAAGGGCGCCGGTGCCGGACTGACGTTGGAATACTGCGAGAGAGACAGAGGCCTGAAGTGGAAGGTGAGGGACGTGGTCCTCCATCACGCGGCTCCGCAGGTCCTTTTAGCCTGGCACCACGCCCTCTGGACGCTGCTCAACGGTACGTATGAAGGGAGTCCTCCTCCTCCATTTCTTATATAAAGGGTTTCAGGACCTTCCCTAGATAGCGACCCCCCCAAGGGCAGGGGTGGCCAGATTTTTGGACTTCGAGATCTACTCTTAAAGACTGAAACTCTCTTACGATCTACCATACTACATAATCACAGATTTATTACGTGGGGGGAAAAACAATTCAGATAGCGCCATAGTACGATAAAACATGAGTACAATTGCCTCACATTTATATAAATATATATATATTTATATATATATATAGATATATATATATTATATATATATGTTTGTGTGTGCTTGTGTTATTGTTTGTTTATATAGGATTGTGGGGTTTTAATCCGGTATGTATCCACCCTTGCTGCGTGTTTAGTACAAGCCAGTCTGGGAATACCGTAAAATCATAAATAAAAGACTATAAATATCATAAAGATAATAACAACCAATAAATATGAGTCCACTGTCTACGAAAGTTCATGGTTTTCATTTGAATGGCGAAGGCGAAATTAACTTAAATTCTACCAAGAGAAAATGAAGCTAATACGCTTTACTTCGTTGTATGGAGCTACGTACTGTAGTGCCAACTTTTCAGATGTCCCGGGAAAATAACATTCATAACTTTCTCCTTGATTAGAGAATTGAACACCTTTTGTTTAGTTTATTGGCCCTTCAGTCTCTGGACTTGAATATCATCTCCCTCTGTATATGGCAACGTTGACTGAAGGAAAAACTAAACACTAGAAGTTTTGGATGAGCGGGGAAAAGCGTATATAATTAATTGACCTTATAGGTAATCAGAAAAAATCTGGTTATTTTAATGATATATCTTATCAGTATATTGAGTACAGATTTTAGTCATTTTTATTTTGGAAAGTATATATTTTTTAATATAAAATTTCGATCATTATTTACTTATTATTGGTTTTATCATCATTCTTCATTTTTTAACGTTCATATTCGAACTCTGTCGTCGTTCACTTATCCATAATTAATCATAATAATTTATATATTTCATTTTCATGAGGGCGCTGAATAATCCTGATGGGTTTCGTTCCTTGCTCTTCAAGACCTAAGTTTTATAATCAATTAGCTAAGCATCGCAGATTTTGTGTTTACGGCAGGATTTCATCTTTATGTTAAGGCAAGGTCCTACAAATGTACTCTCAGGGTATATTTAAAGGACCTTGTGTTTATGTAGGAGAGATTTCTTTTAGGTTTGCTGGCTGATAAGACGGGCAGTCAGTAGCTATCCTCGACCTAATCACGTTATGAAACGAGACTCAAGAATTAGTTTGAGAGAGAGAGAGAGAGAGAAGGGGCTGAGTTGTATAAATTCAGGCTCTTCCCGAGTTGAAGCCCATTTGCAGCGTAAAGAACACTTGCAAGTTTCCTCGGAAGCGTTTCGCGGTGTTCATTTTGTCCAGAGGTCGTGGGAAAGCAACTCTTTTGCGTGCAAGTATGTAAAACATTTTCGCTTAGCCGCTTGATTCTATTTGAAGAAATTCAAAGCGGATGGATATCAGGTCAGAGTAATGGAAGTAGCAGTAAATGCGTAGGATGGGTTTGAATAACTAGCCATGGAAAGAAATCAGATTAGTACCAAAATTGTGACCTTTTTCCGAAACACATGATGTTTAGCTTGGTAACAGAAAACTGTTGACATGGCTATTTGTCTGTCTGTCCGTCCGCACTGTTTCTTTCTGCCCTCGAATCTCAAAACCTGCTGATGCCAGAGGGCTGCAAATTGATACGTTGATCATCCAGTCTCCAATCATCAAACATCCCAAATTGCAGCCCTCTACCCTCAGTAGTTTTGATTTTATTTAAGCTTAAAGTTAGCCATGATCGTGCGTCTGGTGCTGCTATGGGTGCCAGCAGCACAGGCCATCACCGGGCCTATAGCTGAAAGCTCATGAGCCGCGGCTGAGAGTTTCATAGGCTGTGGCTTTGAGTTACTACATACAGTATCATACGCTATACAGAAAACTATTGCGCGGAAGAAACTTTTTTTTTTTTTTTTTTTTTTGCGAACAAGTTGCTTCAACAAATTCATAATACTTTTATATAAGTATTTTTCGTTTCTTTTTCGGTTTATTCTCTTTATGAGGGCGCCAAGAAGGAAAATGAGTGGAGGACTCTCAGAGATATGTATCTTTTACAAAACGTTTGCGGACTGGGAAATTTAATTTAATAATAATAATTAAATAAAAATAATAATAAAATTTAAAATAATTAAAACAAATATTGACCATATTATGGGGGGAAACCAATTCCATGTGGGGAGTCTCCATTACCACGGTGCCACACAAAAAACTGGAAAGGAAGAGAGAGAGAGAGGAGAGAGAGCAGAGAGAAGGGAGGAGGAGAGGAGAGAGAGGGGGAGGGAAGGGGGGGGGCTTAGGGATGGGGGTTGGTCATTTCAAATTCAAGGTCCAATTCCGAAGAATGTATCGTTATAGAAAAAAAAAAAAACGTAATTTCACACACTGATACCGATGATAATGACGATGACTATTACCGACTGAGCGGGAAAATTAACTTAATTCTTTGTATTGCCGACGATTGTCTTCCTTCTAGCCCCCGTAGGGGGGTGGGGTAGGGGGTTAGTGCCGTCCGTGGACCTCATGTGATGCACAGTAGGCATTACTTAAGGTTCTTTGCAGCGTGCCTTCGGCCCCCAGCTGTATCCCCTTTCATTCCTTTCACTGTACCTCCTTTCCTATTCTCTCTTCCATCTTGCTTACCGCCCTCTACTAACACATTCATAGTGCAACTGCTTTGAGGTTTTCCTCCTACTACAAATTTCAAGCCTTTCACTGTCAATTTCCTGTGGGGCATATTGATGCCCTTGGGGAGACTTTGGTGCCCTTGGGGGATTTTGGTGCTTAGCTATATTATTTCTTCACTTTAACAGATTGAATGGAAATGTCTCTGATATATATATATATATATATATATATATATATATATATATGTATATATATATATATATATATTATATATATATATATATATATATATAATATATATTTACGTATGAGCCGGCCTCGTAGTGGCCCAAAATACGTAAAGGGAAATATTTTAGGGAAAAATGCAGAATAACCTTTACCTTAAAAAAGGATTGATTGAAATATTTTACTCTAGAGAAAGGTTGCCATTAAAAACCGGTCTGTTAATTAACTCACATTACATTTATTTACAAGACAGTTGAAAGGCAAAGCAACTGGGCCGCACGTGGGCCCACTCTTATCTCTCACAAGGGGGGGAGAGCTGCCTAAA